>NW_027444500.1:0-21895 GCF_048569485.1 Anomaloglossus baeobatrachus | reverse complement strand
CACTTTTTCCTCCACTTTTTCTCCACTTTTTCTCCATTTTTTTCTCCATTTTTTCTCCACTTCTTCTCCACTTTTTCTCCACTTTTTCTCCACTTTTTCTCCACTTATTCTCCACTTATTCTCCACTTTTTCTCCACTTTTTCCTCCACTTTTTCTCCACTTTTTCTCCATTTTTTTCTCCATTTTTTCTCCACTTCTTCTCCCACTTTTTCTCCACTTTTTCTCCACTTTTTCTCCATTTTTTTCTCCATTTTTTCTCCACTTATTCTCCACTTTTTCTCCACTTTTTCTCCACTTATTCTCCACTTTTTCTCCACTTATTCTCCACTTTTCTCCACTTATTCTCCACTTTTTCCTCCACTTTTTCTCCACTTTTTCTCCACTTTTTCTCCATTTTTTTCTCCATTTTTTCTCCACTTATTCTCCACTTTTTCTCCACTTATTCTCCACTTTTTCTCCACTTATTCTCCACTTTTTCTCCACTTATTCTCCACTTTTTCCTCCACTTTTTCTCCACTTTTTCTCCATTTTTTCTCCACTTTTTCTCCACTTATTCTGCACTTTTTCTCCACTTTTTCTCCACTTTTTCTCCACTTTTTCTACATTTTTCTCCACTTTTTCTCCACTTTTTCTACATTTTTTCTCCACTTTTTCTCCACTTTTTCTACATTTTTTTCTCCATTTTTTCTCCACTTATTCTCCACTTTTTCTCCACTTTTCTCCACTTATTCTACACTTTTTCTCCACTTATTCTCCACTTTTTCCTCCACTTTTTCTCCACTTTTTCTCCATTTTTTTCTCCATTTTTCTCCACTTATTCTCCACTTTTTCCCCACTTTTTCTCCACTTTTTCTACATTTTTTCTCCACTTTTTCTCCACTTTTTCTACATTTTTCTCCACTTTTTCTCCACTTTTTCTACATTTTTCTCCACTTTTTCTCCACTTTTTCTCCACTTTTTTCTCCACTTTTTCTCCATTTTTTCTCCATTTTTTCTCCACTTCTTCTCCACTTTTTCTCCACTTTTTCTCCATTTTTTCTCCAATTTTTCTCCCACTTATTCTCCACTTTTCTCCACTTTTCTCCACTTATTCTCCACTTTTTTTCCACTTATTCTCCACTTTTTCCTCCACTTTTTCTCCACTTTTTCTCCACTTTTTCCTCCATTTTTTCTCCATTTTTCTCCACTTATTCTCCACTTTTCTCCACTTTTTCTCCACTTATTCTCCACTTTTTCTCCACTTATTCTCCACTTTTTCTCCACTTATTCTCCACTTTTTCCTCGACTTTTTCTCCACTTTTTCTCCATTTTTTCTCCATTTTTTCTCCACTTATTCTCCACTTTTTCTCCACTTTTTCTCCACTTTTTCTCCACTTTTTCTACATTTTTCTCCACTTTTTCTCCACTTTTTCTACATTTTTTCTCCACTTTTCTCCACTTTTTCTACATTTTTTTTCTCCATTTTTTCTCCACTTATTCTCCACTTTTTCTCCACTTTTTCTCCACTTATTCTCCACTTTTTCTCCACTTATTCTCCACTTTTCTCCACTTATTCTCCACTTTTCCTCCACTTTTTCTCCACTTTTCTCCATTTTTTTCTCCATTTTTCTCCACTTATTCTCCACTTTTTCTCCACTTTTTCTACATTTTTTCTCCACTTTTTCTCCACTTTTTCTACATTTTTTCTCCACTTTTTCGCCACTTTTTCTACATTTTTTCTCCACTTTTTCTACATTTTTACTCCACTTTTTCTCCACTTTTTCTCCACTTTTTCTCCACTTTTTCTCCACTTTTTCTCCATTTTTTTCTCCATTTTTTCTCCACTTCTCTCCACTTTTCTCCACTTTTTCTCCACTTTTTCTCCATTTTTTTCTCCATTTTTTCTCCACTTATTCTCCACTTTTTCTCCACTTTTTCTCCACTTATTCTCCACTTTTTCTCCACTTTTCTCCACCTTTTCTCCATTTTTTTCTCCATTTTTTCTCCACTTATTCTCCACTTTTTCTCCACTTTTTCTCCACTTTTCTCCATTTTTTTCTCCATTTTTTCTCCACTTATTCTCCACTTTTTCTCCACTTTTCTCCACTTATTCTCCACTTTTTCTCCACTTATTCTCCACTTATTCTCCACTTTTTCTCCACTTTTTCCTCCACTTTTTCTCCACTTTTTCTCCATTTTTTTCTCCATTTTTCTCCACTTCTTCTCCACTTTTTCTCCACTTTTTCTCCACTTTTTCTCCACTTATTCTCCACTTATTCTCCACTTTTTCTCCACTTTTTCCTCCACTTTTTCTCCACTTTTTCTCCATTTTTTTCTCCATTTTTCTCCACTTCTTCTCCACTTTTTCTCCACTTTTTCTCCACTTTTTCTCCATTTTTTTCTCCATTTTTTCTCCACTTATTCTCCACTTTTTCTCCACTTTTTCTCCACTTATTCTCCACTTTTTCTCCACTTATTCTCCACTTTTTCTCCACTTATTCTCCACTTTTTCCTCCACTTTTTCTCCACTTTTTCTCCACTTTTTCCTCCATTTTTTTCTCCATTTTTTCTCCACTTATTCTCCACTTTTTCTCCACTTTTTCTCCACTTATTCTCCACTTTTTCTCCACTTATTCTCCACTTTTTCTCCACTTATTCTCCACTTTTTCCTCCACTTTTTCTCCACTTTTCTCCATTTTTTTCTCCATTTTTTCTCCACTTATTCTCCACTTTTTCTCCACTTTTTCTCCACTTTTTCTCCACTTTTTCTCCATTTTTCTCCACTTTTTCTCCACTTTTTCTACATTTTTTCTCCACTTTTTCTCCACTTTTTCTACATTTTTTTCTACATTTTTCTCCACTTATTCTCCACTTTTTCTCCACTTTTTCTCCACTTATTCTACACTTTTTCTCCACTTATTATCCACTTTTTCTCCACTTATTCTCCACTTTTTCCTCCACTTTTTCTCCACTTTTCTCCATTTTTTCTCCATTTTTCTCCACTTATTCTCCACTTTTTCTCCACTTTTTCTCCACTTTTCTACATTTTTCTCCACTTTTTCTCCACTTTTTCTACATTTTTTCTCCACTTTTTCTCCACTTTTTCTACAATTTTTCTCCACTTTTTCTCCACTTTTTCTCCACTTTTTCTCCACTTTTCTCCATTTTTTCTCCATTTTTTCTCCACTTCTCCACTTTTCTCCACTTATTCTCCATTTTTTCTCCATTTTCTCCACTTCTCTCCACTTTTTCTCCACTTTTTCTCCATTTTTTTCTCCATTTTTTCTCCACTTATTCTCCACTTTTTCTCCACTTTTTCTCCACTTATTCTCCACTTTTCTCCACTTATTCTCCACTTTTTCTCCACTTATTCTCCACTTTTTCTCCACTTTTTCCTCCACTTTTTCTCCCACTTTTCTCCCAATTTTTCTCCATTTTTCTCCACTTATTCACCACTTTTTCTCCACTTTTTCTCCACTTTTTCTCCACTTTTTCTACATTTTTTTCTCCACTTTTTCTACATTTTTACTCCACTTTTTCTCCACTTTTTCTCCATTTTTTTCTCCATTTTTTCTCCACTTCTTCTCCACTTTTTCTCCACTTTTTCTCCATTTTTTCTCCATTTTTCTCCACTTATTCTCCACTTTTCTCCACTTTTTCTCCACTTATTCTCCACTTTTTCTCCACTTATTCTCCACTTATTCTCCACTTTTTCTCCACTTTTTCCTCCACTTTTCTCCACTTTTTCTCCATTTTTTCTCCATTTTTTCTCCACTTCTCTCCACTTTTCTCCACTTATTCTCCACTTATTCTCCACTTTTTCTCCACTTTTTCCCCACTTTTTCTCCACTTTTTCTCCATTTTTTCTCCATTTTTTCTCCACTTCTTCTCCACTTTTTCTCCACTTTTCTCCACTTTTTCTCCATTTTTTCTCCATTTTTTCTCCACTTATTCTCCACTTTTCTCCACTTTTTCTCCACTTATTCTCCACTTTTTCTCACTTATTCTCCACTTTTTCTCCACTTATTCTCCACTTTTTCCTCCACTTTTTCTCCACTTTTTCTCCACTTTTTCCTCCATTTTTTCTCCATTTTTCTCCACTTATTCTCCACTTTTTCTCCACTTTTTCTCCACTTATTCTCCACTTTTTCTCCACTTATTCTCCACTTTTTCTCCACTTATTCTCCACTTTTTCCTCGACTTTTTCTCCACTTTTTCTCCATTTTTTTCTCCATTTTTCTCCACTTATTCTCCACTTTTTCTCCACTTTTCTCCACTTTTTCTCCACTTTTTCTACATTTTTTCTCCACTTTTTCTCCACTTTTTCTACATTTTTTCTCCACTTTTTCTCCACTTTTTCTACATTTTTTTCTCCATTTTTTCTCCACTTATTCTCCACTTTTTCTCCACTTTTTCTCCACTTATTCTCCACTTTTTCTCCACTTATTCTCCACTTTTTCTCCACTTATTCTCCACTTTTTCCTCCACTTTTTCTCCACTTTTCTCCATTTTTTTCTCCATTTTTCTCCACTTATTCTCCACTTTTTCTCCACTTTTCTACATTTTTTCTCCACTTTTTCTCCACTTTTTCTACATTTTTTCTCCACTTTTTCTCCACTTTTTCTACATTTTTTCTCCACTTTTCTCCACTTTTTCTACATTTTTTCTCCACTTTTTCTCCACTTTTTCTCCACTTTTTCTCCACTTTTTCTCCATTTTTTTCTCCATTTTTTCTCCACTTCTCACTTTTTCTCCACTTTTTCTCCATTTTTTTCTCCATTTTTTCTCCACTTCTTCTCCACTTTTTCTCCACTTTTCTCCATTTTTTCTCCATTTTTTCTCCACTTATTCTCCACTTTTCCTCCACTTTTTCTCCACTTATTCTCCACTTTTTCTCCACTTATTCTCCACTTTTTCTCCACTTATTCTCCACTTTTCTCCACTTTTTCCTCCACTTTTTCTCCACTTTTCTCCATTTTTTCTCCATTTTTTCTCCACTTATTCACCACTTTTTCTCCACTTTTTCTCCACTTTTTCTCCACTTTTTCTACATTTTTTCTCCACTTTTCTACATTTTTACTCCACTTTTTCTCCACTTTTTCTCCATTTTTTTCTCCATTTTTTCTCCACTTCTTCTCCACTTTTTCTCCACTTTTTCTCCATTTTTTTCTCCATTTTTTCTCCACTTATTCTCCACTTTTTCTCCACTTTTTCTCCACTTATTCTCCACTTTTTCTCCACTTATTCTCCACTTATTCTCCACTTTTTCTCCACTTTTTCCTCCACTTTTTCTCCACTTTTTCTCCATTTGTTTCTCCATTTTTTCTCCACTTCTTCTCCACTTTTTCTCCCACTTATTCTCCACTTATTCTCCACATTTTCTCCACTTTTTCCCCACTTTTTCTCCACTTTTTCTCCATTTTTTTCTCCAATTTTTCTCCACTTCTTCTCCACTTTTTCTCCACTTTTTCTCCACTTTTTCTCCATTTTTTTCTCCATTTTTTCTCCACTTATTCTCCACTTTTTCTCCACTTTTTCTCCACTTATTCTCCACTTTTTCTCCACTTATTCTCCACTTTTTCTCCACTTATTCTCCACTTTTTCCTCCACTTTTTCTCCACTTTTTCTCCACTTTTTCCTCCATTTTTTCTCCATTTTTCTCCACTTATTCTCCACTTTTTCTCCACTTTTTCTCCACTTATTCTCCACTTTTTCTCCACTTATTCTCCACTTTTTCTCCACTTATTCTCCACTTTTTCCTCGACTTTTTCTCCACTTTTTCTCCATTTTTTTCTCCATTTTTTCTCCACTTATTCTCCACTTTTTCTCCACTTTTTCTCCACTTTTTCTACATTTTTTCTCCACTTTTTCTCCACTTTTTCTACATTTTTTCTCCACTTTTTCTCCACTTTTTCTACATTTTTTTTCTCCATTTTTTCTCCACTTATTCTCCACTTTTTCTCCACTTTTTCTCCACTTATTCTCCACTTTTTCTCCACTTATTCTCCACTTTTTCTCCACTTATTCTCCACTTTTTCCTCCACTTTTTCTCCACTTTTTCTCCATTTTTTCTCCATTTTTCTCCACTTATTCTCCACTTTTTCTCCACTTTTTCTACATTTTTTCTCCACTTTTTCTCCACTTTTTCTACATTTTTTCTCCACTTTTTCTCCACTTTTCTACATTTTTTCTCCACTTTTTCTACATTTTTACTCCACTTTTTCTCCACTTTTTCTCCACTTTTTCTCCACTTTTTCTCCACTTTTTCTCCATTTTTTTCTCCATTTTTTCTCCACTTCTTCTCCGCTTTTTCTCCACTTTTTCTCCACTTTTCTCCACTTTTTCTCCACTTTTTCTCCATTTTTTCTCCACTTATTCTCCACTTTTTCTCCACTTTTCTCCACTTTTTCTCCACTTTTTCTCCACTTTTTCTCCACTTTTTCTACATTTTTCTCCACTTTTTCTACATTTTACTCCACTTTTTCTCCACTTTTTCTCCCACTTTTTCTCCATTTTTTCTCCATTTTTTCTCCACTTCTTCTCCACTTTTTCTCCACTTTTTCTCCATTTTTTTCTCCATTTTTTCTCCACTTATTCTCCACTTTTTCTCCACTTTTTCTCCACTTATTCTCCACTTTTTCTCCACTTATTCTCCACTTATTCTCCACTTTTTCTCCACTTTTTCCTCCACTTTTTCTCCACTTTTTCTCCATTTGTTTCTCTATTTTTTCTCCACTTCTTCTCCACTTTTTCTCCACTTTTTCTCCACTTTTTCTCCACTTATTCTCCACTTATTCTCCACTTTTTCTCCACTTTTTCCTCCACTTTTTCTCCACTTTTTCTCCATTTTTTTCTCCATTTTTTCTCCACTTCTTCTCCACTTTTTCTCCACTTTTTCTCCACTTTTTCTCCATTTTTTTCTCCATTTTTTCTCCACTTATTCTCCACTTTTTCTCCACTTTTTCTCCACTTATTCTCCACTTTTTCTCCACTTATTCTCCACTTTTTCTCCACTTATTCTCCACTTTTTCCTCCACTTTTTCTCCACTTTTTCTCCACTTTTTCCTCCATTTTTTTCTCCATTTTTTCTCCACTTATTCTCCACTTTTTCTCCACTTTTTCTCCACTTATTCTCCACTTTTTCTCCACTTATTCTCCACTTTTTCTCCACTTATTCTCCACTTTTTCCTCGACTTTTTCTCCACTTTTTCTCCATTTTTTTCTCCATTTTTTCTCCACTTATTCACCACTTTTTCTCCACTTTTTCTCCACTTTTTCTCCACTTTTTCTACATTTTTTCTCCACTTTTTCTACATTTTTACTCCACTTTTTCTCCACTTTTTCTCCATTTTTTTCTCCATTTTTTCTCCACTTCTTCTCCACTTTTTCTCCACTTTTTCTCCATTTTTTTCTCCATTTTTTCTCCACTTATTCTCCACTTTTTCTCCACTTTTTCTCCACTTATTCTCCACTTTTTCTCCACTTATTCTCCACTTATTCTCCACTTTTTCTCCACTTTTTCCTCCACTTTTTCTCCACTTTTTCTCCATTTGTTTCTCCATTTTTTCTCCACTTCTTCTCCACTTTTTCTCCACTTATTCTCCACTTATTCTCCACTTTTTCTCCACTTTTTCCCCACTTTTTCTCCACTTTTTCTCCATTTTTTTCTCCATTTTTTCTCCACTTCTTCTCCACTTTTTCTCCACTTTTTCTCCACTTTTTCTCCATTTTTTTCTCCATTTTTTCTCCACTTATTCTCCACTTTTTCTCCACTTTTTCTCCACTTATTCTCCACTTTTTCTCCACTTATTCTCCACTTTTTCTCCACTTATTCTCCACTTTTTCCTCCACTTTTTCTCCACTTTTTCTCCACTTTTTCCTCCATTTTTTTCTCCATTTTTCTCCACTTATTCTCCACTTTTTCTCCACTTTTTCTCCACTTATTCTCCACTTTTTCTCCACTTATTCTCCACTTTTTCTCCACTTATTCTCCACTTTTTCCTCGACTTTTTCTCCACTTTTTCTCCATTTTTTTCTCCATTTTTTCTCCACTTATTCTCCACTTTTTCTCCACTTTTTCTCCACTTTTTCTCCACTTTTTCTACATTTTTTCTCCACTTTTTCTCCACTTTTTCTACATTTTTTCTCCACTTTTTCTCCACTTTTTCTACATTTTTTTTCTCCATTTTTTCTCCACTTATTCTCCACTTTTTCTCCACTTTTTCTCCACTTATTCTCCACTTTTTCTCCACTTATTCTCCACTTTTTCTCCACTTATTCTCCACTTTTTCCTCCACTTTTTCTCCACTTTTTCTCCATTTTTTCTCCATTTTTCTCCACTTATTCTCCACTTTTTCTCCACTTTTTCTACATTTTTTCTCCACTTTTTCTCCACTTTTTCTACATTTTTTCTCCACTTTTTCTCCACTTTTTCTACATTTTTTCTCCACTTTTTCTACATTTTTACTCCACTTTTTCTCCACTTTTTCTCCACTTTTTCTCCACTTTTTCTCCACTTTTTCTCCATTTTTTTCTCCATTTTTTCTCCACTTCTTCTCCGCTTTTTCTCCACTTTTTCTCCACTTTTTCTCCACTTTTTCTCCACTTTTTTCTCCATTTTTTCTCCACTTATTCTCCACTTTTTCTCCACTTTTTCTCCACTTTTTCTCCACTTTTTCTCCACTTTTTCTACATTTTTTCTCCACTTTTTCTACATTTTTACTCCACTTTTTCTCCACTTTTTCTCCACTTTTTCTCCATTTTTTTCTCCATTTTTTCTCCACTTCTTCTCCACTTTTTCTCCACTTTTTCTCCATTTTTTTCTCCATTTTTTCTCCACTTATTCTCCACTTTTTCTCCACTTTTTCTCCACTTATTCTCCACTTTTTCTCCACTTATTCTCCACTTATTCTCCACTTTTTCTCCACTTTTTCCTCCACTTTTTCTCCACTTTTTCTCCATTTGTTTCTCTATTTTTTCTCCACTTCTTCTCCACTTTTTCTCCACTTTTTCTCCACTTTTTCTCCACTTATTCTCCACTTATTCTCCACTTTTTCTCCACTTTTTCCTCCACTTTTTCTCCACTTTTTCTCCATTTTTTTCTCCATTTTTTCTCCACTTCTTCTCCACTTTTTCTCCACTTTTTCTCCACTTTTTCTCCATTTTTTTCTCCATTTTTTCTCCACTTATTCTCCACTTTTTCTCCACTTTTTCTCCACTTATTCTCCACTTTTTCTCCACTTATTCTCCACTTTTTCTCCACTTATTCTCCACTTTTTCCTCCACTTTTTCTCCACTTTTTCTCCACTTTTTCCTCCATTTTTTCTCCATTTTTTCTCCACTTATTCTCCACTTTTTCTCCACTTTTTCTCCACTTATTCTCCACTTTTTCTCCACTTATTCTCCACTTTTTCTCCACTTATTCTCCACTTTTTCCTCGACTTTTTCTCCACTTTTTCTCCATTTTTTTCTCCATTTTTTCTCCACTTATTCTCCACTTTTTCTCCACTTTTTCTCCACTTTTTCTCCACTTTTTCTACATTTTTTCTCCACTTTTTCTACATTTTTTCTCCACTTTTTCTCCACTTTTTCTACATTTTTTTCTCCATTTTTTCTCCACTTATTCTCCACTTTTTCTCCACTTTTTCTCCACTTATTCTCCACTTTTTCTCCACTTATTCTCCACTTTTTCTCCACTTATTCTCCACTTTTTCCTCCACTTTTTCTCCACTTTTTCTCCATTTTTTTCTCCATTTTTCTCCACTTATTCTCCACTTTTTCTCCACTTTTTCTACATTTTTTCTCCACTTTTTCTCCACTTTTTCTACATTTTTTCTCCACTTTTTCTCCACTTTTTCTACATTTTTTCTCCACTTTTTCTACATTTTTTCTCCACTTTTTCTCCACTTTTTCTCCACTTTTTCTCCACTTTTTCTCCATTTTTTTCTCCATTTTTTCTCCACTTCTTCTCCACTTTTTCTCCACTTTTTCTCCACTTTTTCTCCATTTTTTTCTCCATTTTTTCTCCACTTATTCTCCACTTTTTCTCCACTTTTTCTCCACTTATTCTCCACTTTTTCTCCACTTTTTCTCCACCTTTTCTCCATTTTTTCTCCATTTTTTCTCCACTTATTCTCCACTTTTTCTCCACTTTTTCTCCACTTTTTCTCCATTTTTTCCTCCATTTTTTCTCCACTTATTCTCCACTTTTTCTCCACTTTTTCTCCACTTATTCTCCACTTTTTCTCCACTTATTCTCCACTTATTCTCCACTTTTTCTCCACTTTTTCCTCCACTTTTTCTCCACTTTTTCTCCATTTTTTTCTCCATTTTTTCTCCACTTCTTCTCCACTTTTTCTCCACTTTTTCTCCACTTTTTCTCCACTTATTCTCCACTTATTCTCCACTTTTTCTCCACTTTTTCCTCCACTTTTTCTCCACTTTTTCTCCATTTTTTTCTCCATTTTTTCTCCACTTCTTCTCCACTTTTTCTCCACTTTTTCTCCACTTTTTCTCCATTTTTTTCTCCATTTTTTCTCCACTTATTCTCCACTTTTTCTCCACTTTTTCTCCACTTATTCTCCACTTTTTCTCCACTTATTCTCCACTTTTTCTCCACTTATTCTCCACTTTTTCCTCCACTTTTTCTCCACTTTTTCTCCACTTTTTCCTCCATTTTTTTCTCCATTTTTTCTCCACTTATTCTCCACTTTTTCTCCACTTTTTCTCCACTTATTCTCCACTTTTTCTCCACTTATTCTCCACTTTTTCTCCACTTATTCTCCACTTTTTCCTCCACTTTTTCTCCACTTTTTCTCCATTTTTTTCTCCATTTTTTCTCCACTTATTCTCCACTTTTTCTCCACTTTTTCTCCACTTTTTCTCCACTTTTTCTACATTTTTTCTCCACTTTTTCTCCACTTTTTCTACATTTTTTCTCCACTTTTTCTCCACTTTTTCTACATTTTTTTCTCCATTTTTTCTCCACTTATTCTCCACTTTTTCTCCACTTTTTCTCCACTTATTCTACACTTTTTCTCCACTTATTCTCCACTTTTTCTCCACTTATTCTCCACTTTTTCCTCCACTTTTTCTCCACTTTTTCTCCATTTTTTTCTCCATTTTTTCTCCACTTATTCTCCACTTTTTCTCCACTTTTTCTCCACTTTTTCTACATTTTTTCTCCACTTTTTCTCCACTTTTTCTACATTTTTTCTCCACTTTTTCTCCACTTTTTCTACATTTTTTCTCCACTTTTTCTCCACTTTTTCTCCACTTTTTCTCCACTTTTTCTCCATTTTTTTCTCCATTTTTTCTCCACTTCTCCACTTTTTCTCCACTTTTTCTCCATTTTTTTCTCCATTTTTTCTCCACTTATTCTCCACTTTTTCTCCACTTTTTCTCCACTTATTCTCCACTTTTCTCCACTTATTCTCCACTTTTTCTCCACTTATTCTCCACTTTTTCTCCACTTTTTCCTCCACTTTTTCTCCACTTTTTCTCCATTTTTTTCTCCATTTTTTCTCCACTTATTCTCCACTTTTTCTCCACTTTTTCTCCACTTTTTCTCCACTTTTTCTACATTTTTTCTCCACTTTTTCTACATTTTTACTCCACTTTTTCTCCACTTTTTCTCCACTTTTTCTCCATTTTTTTCTCCATTTTTTCTCCACTTCTTCTCCACTTTTTCTCCACTTTTTCTCCATTTTTTTCTCCATTTTTTCTTCACTTATTCTCCACTTTTTCTCCACTTTTTCTCCACTTATTCTCCACTTTTTCTCCACTTATTCTCCACTTATTCTCCACTTTTTCTCCACTTTTTCCTCCACTTTTTCTCCACTTTTTCTCCATTTGTTTCTCCATTTTTTCTCCACTTCTTCTCCACTTTTTCTCCACTTTTTCTCCACTTTTTCTCCACTTATTCTCCACTTATTCTCCACTTTTTCTCCACTTTTTCCCCACTTTTTCTCCACTTTTTCTCCATTTTTTCTCCATTTTTTCTCCACTTCTTCTCCACTTTTTCTCCACTTTTTCTCCACTTTTTCTCCATTTTTTCTCCACTTCTTCTCCACTTTTTCTCCACTTTTTCTCCACTTATTCTCCACTTTTTCTCCACTTTTTCTACATTTTTTCTCCACTTTTTCTCCACTTTTTCTACATTTTTTCTCCACTTTTTTTACATTTTTACTCCACTTTTTCTCCACTTTTTCTCCACTTTTTCTCCACTTTTTCTCCACTTTTTCTCCATTTTTTTCTCCATTTTTTCTCCACTTCTTCTCCACTTTTTCTCCACTTTTTCTCCACTTTTTCTCCATTTTTTTCTCCATTTTTTCTCCACTTATTCTCCACTTTTTCTCCACTTTTTCTCCACTTATTCTCCACTTTTTCTCCACTTTTTCTCCACCTTTTCTCCATTTTTTTCTCCATTTTTTCTCCACTTATTCTCCACTTTTTCTCCACTTTTTCTCCACTTTTTCTCCATTTTTTCCTCCATTTTTTCTCCACTTATTCTCCACTTTTTCTCCACTTTTTCTCCACTTATTCTCCACTTTTTCTCCACTTATTCTCCACTTATTCTCCACTTTTTCTCCACTTTTTCCTCCACTTTTTCTCCACTTTTTCTCCATTTTTTTCTCCATTTTTTCTCCACTTCTTCTCCACTTTTTCTCCACTTTTTCTCCACTTTTTCTCCACTTATTCTCCACTTATTCTCCACTTTTTCTCCACTTTTTCCTCCACTTTTTCTCCACTTTTTCTCCATTTTTTCTCCATTTTTTCTCCACTTCTTCTCCACTTTTTCTCCACTTTTTCTCCACTTTTTCTCCATTTTTTTCTCCATTTTTTCTCCACTTATTCTCCACTTTTTCTCCACTTTTTCTCCACTTATTCTCCACTTTTTCTCCACTTATTCTCCACTTTTTCTCCACTTATTCTCCACTTTTTCCTCCACTTTTTCTCCACTTTTTCTCCACTTTTTCCTCCATTTTTTTCTCCATTTTTTCTCCACTTATTCTCCACTTTTTCTCCACTTTTTCTCCACTTATTCTCCACTTTTTCTCCACTTATTCTCCACTTTTTCTCCACTTATTCTCCACTTTTTCCTCCACTTTTTCTCCACTTTTTCTCCATTTTTTTCTCCATTTTTTCTCCACTTATTCTCCACTTTTTCTCCACTTTTTCTCCACTTTTTCTCCACTTTTTCTACATTTTTTCTCCACTTTTTCTCCACTTTTTCTACATTTTTTCTCCACTTTTTCTACATTTTTTTCTCCATTTTTTCTCCACTTATTCTCCACTTTTTCTCCACTTTTTCTCCACTTATTCTACACTTTTTCTCCACTTATTCTCCACTTTTTCTCCACTTATTCTCCACTTTTTCCTCCACTTTTTCTCCACTTTTTCTCCATTTTTTTCTCCATTTTTTCTCCACTTATTCTCCACTTTTTCTCCACTTTTTCTCCACTTTTTCTACATTTTTTCTCCACTTTTTCTCCACTTTTTCTACATTTTTTCTCCACTTTTTCTCCACTTTTTCTACATTTTTTCTCCACTTTTTCTCCACTTTTTCTCCACTTTTTCTCCACTTTTTCTCCATTTTTTTCTCCATTTTTTCTCCACTTCTTCTCCACTTTTTCTCCACTTTTTCTCCACTTTTTCTCCATTTTTTCTCCATTTTTTCTCCACTTATTCTCCACTTTTTCTCCACTTTTTCTCCACTTATTCTCCACTTTTTCTCCACTTTTTCTCCACCTTTTCTCCATTTTTTTCTCCATTTTTTCTCCACTTATTCTCCACTTTTTCTCCACTTTTTCTCCACTTTTTCTCCATTTTTTCCTCCATTTTTTCTCCACTTATTCTCCACTTTTTCTCCACTTTTTCTCCACTTATTCTCCACTTTTTCTCCACTTATTCTCCACTTATTCTCCACTTTTTCTCCACTTTTTCCTCCACTTTTTCTCCACTTTTTCTCCATTTTTTTCTCCATTTTTTCTCCACTTCTTCTCCACTTTTTCTCCACTTTTTCTCCACTTTTTCTCCACTTATTCTCCACTTTTTCTCCACTTTTTCCTCCACTTTTTCTCCACTTTTTCTCCATTTTTTTCTCCATTTTTTCTCCACTTCTTCTCCACTTTTTCTCCACTTTTTCTCCACTTTTTCTCCATTTTTTTCTCCATTTTTTCTCCACTTATTCTCCACTTTTTCTCCACTTTTTCTCCACTTATTCTCCACTTTTTCTCCACTTATTCTCCACTTTTTCTCCACTTATTCTCCACTTTTTCCTCCACTTTTTCTCCACTTTTTCTCCACTTTTTCCTCCATTTTTTTCTCCATTTTTTCTCCACTTATTCTCCACTTTTTCTCCACTTTTTCTCCACTTATTCTCCACTTTTTCTCCACTTATTCTCCACTTTTTCTCCACTTATTCTCCACTTTTTCCTCCACTTTTTCTCCACTTTTTCTCCATTTTTTTCTCCATTTTTTCTCCACTTATTCTCCACTTTTTCTCCACTTTTTCTCCACTTTTTCTCCACTTTTTCTACATTTTTTCTCCACTTTTTCTCCACTTTTTCTACATTTTTTCTCCACTTTTTCTCCACTTTTTCTACATTTTTTTCTCCATTTTTTCTCCACTTATTCTCCACTTTTTCTCCACTTTTTCTCCACTTATTCTACACTTTTTCTCCACTTATTCTCCACTTTTTCTCCACTTATTCTCCACTTTTTCCTCCACTTTTTCTCCACTTTTTCTCCATTTTTTTCTCCATTTTTTCTCCACTTATTCTCCACTTTTTCTCCACTTTTTCTCCACTTTTTCTACATTTTTTCTCCACTTTTTCTCCACTTTTTCTACATTTTTTCTCCACTTTTTCTCCACTTTTTCTCCACTTTTTCTCCATTTTTTTCTCCATTTTTTCTCCACTTCTCCACTTTTTCTCCACTTTTTCCCCATTTTTTTCTCCATTTTTTCTCCACTTATTCTCCACTTTTTCTCCACTTTTTCTCCACTTATTCTCCACTTTTTCTCCACTTATTCTCCACTTTTTCTCCACTTATTCTCCACTTTTTCTCCACTTTTTCCTCCACTTTTTCTCCACTTTTTCTCCATTTTTTTCTCCATTTTTTCTCCACTTATTCTCCACTTTTTCTCCACTTTTTCTCCACTTTTTCTCCACTTTTTCTACATTTTTTCTCCACTTTTTCTACATTTTACTCCACTTTTTCTCCACTTTTTCTCCACTTTTTCTCCATTTTTTTCTCCATTTTTTCTCCACTTCTTCTCCACTTTTTCTCCACTTTTTCTCCATTTTTTTCTCCATTTTTTCTTCACTTATTCTCCACTTTTTCTCCACTTTTTCTCCACTTATTCTCCACTTTTTCTCCACTTATTCTCCACTTATTCTCCACTTTTTCTCCACTTTTTCCTCCACTTTTTCTCCACTTTTTCTCCATTTGTTTCTCCATTTTTTCTCCACTTCTTCTCCACTTTTTCTCCACTTTTTCTCCACTTTTTCTCCACTTATTCTCCACTTTTTCTCCACTTTTTCCCCACTTTTTCTCCACTTTTTCTCCATTTTTTTCTCCATTTTTTCTCCACTTCTTCTCCACTTTTTCTCCACTTTTTCTCCACTTTTTCTCCATTTTTTCTCCACTTCTTCTCCACTTTTTCTCCACTTTTTCTCCACTTATTCTCCACTTTTTCTCCACTTTTTCTACATTTTTTCTCCACTTTTTCTCCACTTTTTCTACATTTTTTCTCCACTTTTTCTCCACTTTTTCTACATTTTTTCTCCACTTTTTCTACATTTTTACTCCACTTTTTCTCCACTTTTTCTCCACTTTTTCTCCACTTTTTCTCCACTTTTTCTCCATTTTTTTCTCCATTTTTTCTCCACTTCTTCTCCACTTTTTCTCCACTTTTTCTCCACTTTTTCTCCATTTTTTTCTCCATTTTTTCTCCACTTATTCTCCACTTTTTCTCCACTTTTTCTCCACTTATTCTCCACTTTTTCTCCACTTTTTCTCCACCTTTTCTCCATTTTTTTCTCCATTTTTTCTCCACTTATTCTCCACTTTTTCTCCACTTTTTCTCCATTTTTTCTCCATTTTTTCTCCACTTATTCTCCACTTTTTCTCCACTTTTTCTCCACTTATTCTCCACTTTTTCTCCACTTATTCTCCACTTATTCTCCACTTTTTCTCCACTTTTTCCTCCACTTTTTCTCCACTTTTTCTCCATTTTTTTCTCCATTTTTTCTCCACTTCTTCTCCACTTTTTCTCCACTTTTTCTCCACTTTTTCTCCACTTATTCTCCACTTATTCTCCACTTTTTCTCCACTTTTTCCTCCACTTTTTCTCCACTTTTTCTCCACTTTTTCTCCACTTTTTCTCCATTTTTTTCTCCATTTTTTCTCCACTTCTCCACTTTTTCTCCACTTTTTCTCCATTTTTTTCTCCATTTTTTCTCCACTTATTCTCCACTTTTTCTCCACTTTTTCTCCACTTATTCTCCACTTTTTCTCCACTTATTCTCCACTTTTTCTCCACTTTTTCCTCCACTTTTTCTCCACTTTTTCTCCATTTTTTTCTCCATTTTTTCTCCACTTATTCTCCACTTTTTCTCCACTTTTTCTCCACTTTTTCTCCACTTTTTCTACATTTTTTCTCCACTTTTTCTACATTTTTACTCCACTTTTTCTCCACTTTTTCTCCACTTTTTCTCCATTTTTTTCTCCATTTTTTCTCCACTTCTTCTCCACTTTTTCTCCACTTTTTCTCCATTTTTTTCTCCATTTTTTCTTCACTTATTCTCCACTTTTTCTCCACTTTTTCTCCACTTATTCTCCACTTTTTCTCCACTTATTCTCCACTTATTCTCCACTTTTTCTCCACTTTTTCCTCCACTTTTTCTCCACTTTTTCTCCATTTGTTTCTCCATTTTTTCTCCACTTCTTCTCCACTTTTTCTCCACTTTTTCTCCACTTTTTCTCCACTTATTCTCCACTTATTCTCCACTTTTTCTCCACTTTTTCCCCACTTTTTCTCCACTTTTTCTCCATTTTTTTCTCCATTTTTTCTCCACTTCTTCTCCACTTTTTCTCCACTTTTTCTCCACTTTTTCTCCATTTTTCTCCACTTCTTCTCCACTTTTTCTCCACTTTTCTCCACTTATTCTCCACTTTTCTCCACTTTTTCTACATTTTTTCTCCACTTTTTCTCCACTTTTTCTACATTTTTTCTCCACTTTTTCTCCACTTTTTCTACATTTTTTCTCCACTTTTCTACATTTTACTCACTTTTTCTCCACTTTTTCTCCACTTTTTCTCCACTTTTTCTCCACTTTTTCTCCATTTTTTTCTCCATTTTTTCTCCACTTCTTCTCCACTTTTTCTCCACTTTTTCTCCACTTTTTCTCCATTTTTTTCTCCATTTTTTCTCCACTTATTCTCCACTTTTTCTCCACTTTTTCTCCACTTATTCTCCACTTTTTCTCCACTTTTTCTCCACCTTTTCTCCATTTTTTCTCCATTTTTTCTCCACTTATTCTCCACTTTTTCTCCACTTTTTCTCCACTTTTTCTCCATTTTTTCCTCCATTTTTTCTCCACTTATTCTCCACTTTTTCTCCACTTTTTCTCCACTTATTCTCCACTTTTCTCCACTTATTCTCCACTTATTTCTCCACTTTTTCTCCACTTTTTCCTCCACTTTTTCTCCACTTTTTCTCCATTTTTTTCTCCATTTTTTCTCCACTTCTTCTCCACTTTTTCTCCACTTTTTCTCCACTTTTTCTCCACTTATTCTCCACTTATCTCCACTTTTTCTCCACTTTTTCCTCCACTTTTTCTCCACTTTTTCTCCATTTTTTCTCCATTTTTTCTCCACTTCTTCTCCACTTTTTTCTCCACTTTTTCTCCACTTTTTCTCCATTTTTTTCTCCATTTTTTCTCCACTTATTCTCCACTTTTTCTCCACTTTTTCTCCACTTATTCTTCACTTTTTCTCCACTTATTCTCCACTTTTTCTCCACTTATTCTCCACTTTTTCCTCCACTTTTTCTCCACTTTTTCTCCACTTTTTCCTCCATTTTTTCTCCATTTTTTCTCCACTTATTCTCCACTTTTTCTCCACTTTTTCTCCACTTATTCTCCACTTTTTCTCCACTTATTCTCCACTTTTTCTCCACTTATTCTCCACTTTTTCCTCCACTTTTTCTCCACTTTTTCTCCATTTTTTTCTCCATTTTTTCTCCACTTATTCTCCACTTTTTCTCCACTTTTTCTCCACTTTTTCTACATTTTTTCTCCACTTTTTCTCCACTTTTTCTACATTTTTTCTCCACTTTTTCTCCACTTTTTCTACATTTTTTTCTCCGATTTTTTCTCCACTTATTCTCCACTTTTTCTCCACTTTTTCTCCACTTATTCTACACTTTTTCTCCACTTATTCTCCACTTTTTCTCCACTTATTCTCCACTTTTTCCTCCACTTTTTCTCCACTTTTTCTCCATTTTTTTCTCCATTTTTTCTCCACTTATTCTCCACTTTTTCTCCACTTTTTCTCCACTTTTTCTACATTTTTTCTCCACTTTTTCTCCACTTTTTCTACATTTTTCTCCACTTTTTCTCCACTTTTTCTACATTTTTCTCCACTTTTTCTCCACTTTTTCTCCATTTTTTTCTCCATTTTTTCTCCACTTCTCCACTTTTTCTCCACTTTTTCTCCATTTTTTTCTCCATTTTTTCTCCACTTATTCTCCACTTTTTCTCCACTTTTTCTCCACTTATTCTCCACTTTTTCTCCACTTATTCTCCACTTTTTTCTCCACTTATTCTCCACTTTTTCTCCACTTTTTCCTCCACTTTTTCTTCACTTTTTCTCCATTTTTTTCTCCATTTTTTCTCCACTTATTCTCCACTTTTTCTCCACTTTTTCTCCACTTTTCTACATTTTTTCTCCACTTTTTCTACATTTTTACTCCACTTTTTCTCCACTTTTTCTCCACTTTTTCTCCATTTTTTTCTCCATTTTTTCTCCACTTCTCCACTTTTTCTCCACTTTTTCTCCATTTTTTTCTCCATTTTTCTTCACTTATTCTCCACTTTTTCTCCACTTTTTCTCCACTTATTCTCCACTTTTTCTCCACTTATTCTCCACTTATTCTCCACTTTTTCTCCACTTTTTCCTCCACTTTTTCTCCACTTTTCTCCATTTGTTTCTCCATTTTTTCTCCACTTCTTCTCCACTTTTTCTCCACTTTTTCTCCACTTTTTCTCCACTTATTCTCCACTTATTCTCCACTTTTTCTCCACTTTTTCCCCACTTTTTCTCCACTTTTTCTCCATTTTTTTCTCCATTTTTTCTCCACTTCTTCTCCACTTTTTCTCCACTTTTTCTCCACTTTTTCTCCATTTTTTTCTCCATTTTTTCTCCACTTATTCTCCACTTTTCTCCACTTTTTCTCCACTTATTCTCCACTTTTTCTCCACTTATTCTCCACTTTTTCTCCACTTATTCTCCACTTTTTCCTCCACTTTTTCTCCACTTTTTCTCCACTTTTTCCTCCATTTTTTTCTCCATTTTTTCTCCACTTATTCTCCACTTTTTCTCCACTTTTTCTCCACTTATTCTCTCACTTTTTCTCCACTTATTCTCCACTTTTTCTCCACTTATTCTCCACTTTTTCCTCGACTTTTTCTACACTTTTTCTCCATTTTTTTCTCCATTTTTTCTCCACTTATTCTCCACTTTTTCTCCACTTTTTCTCCACTTTTTCTCCACTTTTTCTACATTTTTTCTCCACTTTTTCTCCACTTTTTCTACATTTTTTCTCCACTTTTTTTCCACTTTTTCTACATTTTTTTTCTCCATTTTTTCTCCACTTATTCTCCACTTTTTCTCCACTTTTTCTCCACTTATTCTCTCACTTTTTCTCCACTTATTCTCCACTTTTTCTCCACTTATTCTCCCACTTTTTCCTCCACTTTTTCTCCACTTTTCTCCATTTTTTTCTCCATTTTTCTCCACTTATTCTCCACTTTTTCTCCACTTTTTCTACATTTTTTCTCCACTTTTTCTCCACTTTTTCTACATTTTTTCTCCACTTTTTCTCCACTTTTCTACATTTTTTCTCCACTTTTTCTACATTTTTACTCCACTTTTTCTCCACTTTTCTCCACTTTTTCTCCACTTTTTCTCCACTTTTTCTCCATTTTTTTCTCCATTTTTTCTCCACTTCTTCTCCGCTTTTCTCCACTTTTTCTCCACTTTTTCTCCACTTTTTCTCCACTTTTTTCTCCATTTTTTCTCCACTTTTTCTCCACTTTTTCTCCACTTTTTCTACATTTTTTCTCCACTTTTTCTACATTTTTACTCCACTTTTTCTCCACTTTTTCTCCACTTTTTCTCCATTTTTTTCTCCATTTTTTCTCCACTTCTTCTCCACTTTTTCTCCACTTTTTCTCCATTTTTTCTCCATTTTTTCTCCACTTATTCTCCACTTTTTCTCCACTTTTTCTCCACTTATTCTCCACTTTTTCTCCACTTTTTCTCCACTTTTTCTACATTTTTTCTCCACTTTTTCTCCACTTTTTCTACATTTTTTCTCCACTTTTTCTCCACTTTTTCTACATTTTTTTTCTCCATTTTTTCTCCACTTATTCTCCACTTTTTCTCCACTTTTTCTCCACTTATTCTCCACTTTTTCTCCACTTATTCTCCACTTTTTCTCCACTTATTCTCCACTTTTTCCTCCACTTTTTCTCCACTTTTTCTCCATTTTTTTCTCCATTTTTCCTCCACTTATTCTCCACTTTTTCTCCACTTTTTCTACATTTTTTCTCCACTTTTTCTCCACTTTTTCTACATTTTTTCTCACTTTTTCTCCACTTTTTCTACATTTTTCTCCACTTTTTCTACATTTTTACTCCACTTTTTCTCCACTTTTTCTCCACTTTTTCTCCACTTTTCTCCACTTTTTCTCCATTTTTTCTCCATTTTTTCTCCACTTCTTCTCCGCTTTTTCTCCACTTTTTCTCCACTTTTTCTCCACTTTTTCTCCACTTTTTTCTCCATTTTTTCTCCACTTTTTCTCCACTTTTTCTCCACTTTTTCTACATTTTTTCTCCACTTTTTCTACATTTTTACTCCACTTTTTCTCCACTTTTTCTCCACTTTTTCTCCCATTTTTTTCTCCATTTTTCTCCACTTCTTCTCCACTTTTTCTCCACTTTTTCTCCATTTTTTCTCCATTTTTTCTCCACTTATTCTCCACTTTTTCTCCACTTTTTCTCCACTTATTCTCCACTTTTTCTCCACTTATTCTCCACTTATTCTCCACTTTTTCTCCACTTTTTCCTCCACTTTTTCTCCACTTTTTCTCCATTTGTTTCTCCATTTTTTCTCCACTTCTTCTCCACTTCTTCTCCACTTTTTCTCCACTTTTTCTCCACTTATTCTCCACTTATTCTCCACTTTTTCTCCACTTTTTCCTCCACTTTTCTCCACTTTTTCTCCATTTTTTTCTCCATTTTTTCTCCCACTTCTTCTCCACTTTTTCTCCACTTTTTCTCCACTTTTTCTCCATTTTTTTCTCCATTTTTTCTCCACTTATTCTCCACTTTTTCTCCACTTTTTCTCCACTTATTCTCCACTTTTTCTCCACTTATTCTCCACTTTTTCTCCACTTTTCTCCACTTTTTCCTCCACTTTTTCTCCACTTTTTCTCCACTTTTTCCTCCATTTTTTTCTCCATTTTTTCCTCCACTTATTCTCCACTTTTTCTCCACTTTTTCTCCACTTATTCTCCACTTTTTCTCCACTTATTCTCCACTTTTTCTCCACTTATTCTCACTTTTTCCTCGACTTTTTCTCCACTTTTTCTCCATTTTTTTCTCCATTTTTTCTCCACTTATTCTCC
>NW_027444499.1:0-21901 GCF_048569485.1 Anomaloglossus baeobatrachus | reverse complement strand
TTTGGTTATCTTGCAATCCCGAGATAATCGTCTCCATGCTCCAAATCCATTTTAAAGCCATTTTTAAGGCATTTCGCGCATACATGAAATGAACACATTTTTCTCCAAAACTATAACAGATGCAAGCTTGTCCTGTTTGGTGGAGATGATATTTAATAAAATAAGTAGAAATCCACTAAAAGTTTTGTTTGGTTATCTTGCAATCCCGAGATAATCGTCTCCATGCTCCAAATCCATTTTAAAGCCATTTTTAAGGCATTTTCGCGCATACATGAAATGAACACATTTTTCTCCAAAACTATAACACATGCAAGCTTGTCCTGTTTGGTGGAGATGATATTTAATAAAATAAGTAGAAATCCACTAAAAGTTTTGTTTGGTTATCTTGCAATCCCGAGATAATCGTCTCCATGCTCCAAATCCATTTTAAAGCCATTTTTAAGGCATTTCGCGCATACATGAAATGAACACATTTTTCTCCAAAACTATAACAGATGCAAGCTTGTCCTGTTTGGTGGAGATGATATTTAATAAAATAAGTAGAAATCCACTAAAAGTTTTGTTTGGTTATCTTGCAATCCCGAGATAATCGTCTCCATGCTCCAAATCCATTTTAAAGCCATTTTTAAGGCATTTCGCGCATACATGAAATGAACACATTTTTCTCCAAAACTATAACAGATGCAAGCTTGTCCTGTTTGGTGGAGATGATATTTAATAAAATAAGTAGAAATCCACTAAAAGTTTTGTTTGGTTATCTTGCAATCCCGAGATAATGGTCTCCATGCTCCAAATCCATTTTAAAGCCATTTTTAAGGCATTTCGCGCATACATGAAATGAACACATTTTTCTCCAAAACTATAACAGATGCAAGCTTGTCCTGTTTGGTGGAGATGATATTTAATAAAATAAGTAGAAATCCACTAAAAGTTTTGTTTGGTTATATTGCAATCCCGAGATAATCGTCTCCATGCTCCAAATCCATTTTAAAGCCATTTTTAAGGCATTTCGCGCATACATGAAATGAACACATTTTTCTCCAAAACTATAACAGATGCAAGCTTGTCCTGTTTGGTGGAGATGATATTTAATAAAATAAGTAGAAATCCACTAAAAGTTTTGTTTGGTTATCTTGCAATCCCGAGATAATCGTCTCCATGCTCCAAATCCATTTTAAAGCCATTTTTAAGGCATTTCGCGCATACATGAAATGAACACATTTTTCTCCAAAACTATAACAGATGCAAGCTTGTCCTGTTTGGTGGAGATGATATTTAATAAAATAAGTAGAAATCCACTAAAAGTTTTGTTTGGTTATCTTGCAATCCCGAGATAATCGTCTCCATGCTCCAAATCCATTTTAAAGCCATTTTTAAGGCATTTCGCGCATACATGAAATGAACACATTTTTCTCCAAAACTTTAACAGATGCAAGCTTGTCCTGTTTGGTGGAGATGATATTTAATAAAATAAGTAGAAATCCACTAAAAGTTTTGTTTGGTTATCTTGCAATCCCGAGATAATCGTCTCCATGCTCCAAATCCATTTTAAAGCCATTTTTAAGGCATTTCGCGCATACATGAAATGAACACATTTTTCTCCAAAACTATAACAGATGCAAGCTTGTCCTGTTTGGTGGAGATGATATTTAATAAAATAAGTAGAAATCCACTAAAAGTTTTGTTTGGTTATCTTGCAATCCCGAGATAATCGTCTCCATGCTCCAAATCCATTTTAAAGCCATTTTTAAGGCATTTCGCGCATACATGAAATGAACACATTTTTCTCCAAAACTATAACAGATGCAAGCTTGTCCTGTTTGGTGGAGATGATATTTAATAAAATAAGTAGAAATCCACTAAAAGTTTTGTTTGGTTATCTTGCAATCCCGAGATAATCGTCTCCATGCTCCAAATCCATTTTAAAGCCATTTTTAAGGCATTTCGCGCATACATGAAATGAACACATTTTTCTCCAAAAATATAACAGATGCAAGCTTGTCCTGTTTGGTGGAGATAATATTTAATAAAATAAGTAGAAATCTACTAAAAGTTTCGTTTGTTTATATTGCCATCCTGAGATAATCGTCTCCATGCTCCAAATCCATTTTAAAGCCATTTTTAAGGCATTTTGCGCATACATGAAATGAACACATTTTTCTCCAAAACTATAACAGATGCAAGCTTGTCCTGTTTGGTGGAGATGATATTTAATAAAATAAGTAAGAAATCCACTAAAAGTTTTGTTTGGTTATCTTGCAATCCCGAGATAATCGTCTCCATGCTCCAAATCCATTTTAAAGCCATTTTTAAGGCATTTCGCGCATACATGAAATGAACACATTATTCTCCAAAACTATAACAGATGCAAGCTTGTCCTGTTTGGTGGAGATGATATTTAATAAAATAAGTAGAAATCCACTAAAAGTTTTGTTTGGTTATCTTGCAATCCCGAGATAATCGTCTCCATGCTCCAAATCCATTTTAAAGCCATTTTTAAGGCATTTCGCGCATACATGAAATGAACACATTTTTCTCCAAAACTATAACAGATGCAAGCTTGTCCTGTTTGGTGGAGATGATATTTAATAAAATAAGTAGAAATCCACTAAAAGTTTTGTTTGGTTATCTTGCAATCCCGAGATAATCGTCTCCATGCTCCAAATCCATTTTAAAGCCATTTTTAAGGCATTTCGCGCATACATGAAATGAACACATTTTTCTCCAAAACTATAACAGATGCAAGCTTGTCCTGTTTGGTGGAGATGATATTTAATAAAATAAGTAGAAATCCACTAAAAGTTTTGTTTGGTTATCTTGCAATCCCGAGATAATCGTCTCCATGCTCCAAATCCATTTTAAAGCCATTTTTAAGGCATTTTGCGCATACATGAAATGAACACATTTTTCTCCAAAACTATAACACATGCAAGCTTGTCCTGTTTGGTGGAGATGATATTTAATAAAATAAGTAGAAATCCACTAAAAGTTTTGTTTGGTTATCTTGCAATCCCGAGATAATCGTCTCCATGCTCCAAATCCATTTTAAAGCCATTTTTAAGGCATTTCGCGCATACATGAAATGAACACATTTTTCTCCAAACTATAACAGATGCAAGCTTGTCCTGTTTGGTGGAGATGATATTTAATAAAATAAGTAGAAATCCACTAAAAGTTTTGTTTGGTTATCTTGCAATCCGAGATAATCGTCTCCATGCTCCAAATCCATTTTAAAAGCCATTTTTAAGGCATTTCGCGCATACATGAAATGAACACATTTTTCTCCAAAACTATAACAGATGCAAGCTTGTCCTGTTTGGTGGAGATGATATTTAATAAAATAAGTAGAAATCCACTAAAAGTTTTGTTTGGTTATCTTGCAATCCCGAGATAATGGTCTCCATGCTCCAAATCCATTTTAAAGCATTTTTAAGGCATTTCGCGCATACATGAAATGAACACATTTTCTCCAAAACTATAACAGATGCAAGCTTGTCCTGTTTGGTGGAGATGATATTTAATAAAATAAGTAGAAATCCACTAAAAGTTTTGGTTTGGTTATATTGCAATCCCGAGATAATCGTCTCCATGCTCCAAATCCATTTTAAAGCCATTTTAAGGCATTTCGCGCATACATGAAATGAACACATTTTTCTCCAAAACTATAACAGATGCAAGCTTGTCCTGTTTGGTGGAGATGATATTTAATAAAATAAGTAGAAATCCACTAAAAGTTTTGTTTGGTTATCTTGCAATCCCGAGATAATCGTCTCTCCATGCTCTCAAATCCATTTTAAAGCCATTTTTAAGGCATTTCGCGCATACATGAAATGAACACATTTTTCTCCAAAACTATAACAGATGCAAGCTTGTCCTGTTTGGTGGAGATGATATTTAATAAAATAAGTAGAAATCCACTAAAAGTTTTGTTTGGTTATCTTTGCAATCCCGAGATAATCGTCTCCATGCTCCAAATCCATTTTAAAGCCATTTTTAAGGCATTTCGCGCATACATGAAATGAACACATTTTTCTCCAAAACTTAACAGATGCAAGCTTGTCCTGTTTGGTGGAGATGATATTTAATAAAATAAGTAGAAATCCACTAAAAGTTTTGTTTGGTTATCTTGCAATCCCGAGATAATCGTCTCCATGCTCCAAATCCATTTTAAAGCCATTTTTAAGGCATTTCGCGCATACATGAAATGAACACATTTTTCTCCAAAACTATAACAGATGCAAGCTTGTCCTGTTTGGTGGAGATGATATTTAATAAAATAAGTAGAAATCCACTAAAAGTTTTGTTTGGTTATCTTGCAATCCCGAGATAATCGTCTCCATGCTCCAAATCCATTTTAAAGCCATTTTTAAGGCATTTCGCGCATACATGAAATGAACACATTTTTCTCCAAAACTATAACAGATGCAAGCTTGTCCTGTTTGGTGGAGATGATATTTAATAAAATAAGTAGAAATCCACTAAAAGTTTTGTTTGGTTATCTTGCAATCCCGAGATAATCGTCTCCATGCTCCAAATCCATTTTAAAGCCATTTTTAAGGCATTTCGCGCATACATGAAATGAACACATTTTTCTCCAAAAATATAACAGATGCAAGCTTGTCCTGTTTGGTGGAGATAATATTTAATAAAATAAGTAGAAATCTACTAAAAGTTTCGTTTGTTTATATTGCCATCCTGAGATAATCGTCTCCATGCTCCAAATCCATTTTAAAGCCATTTTTAAGGCATTTTGCGCATACATGAAATGAACACATTTTTCTCCAAAACTATAACAGATGCAAGCTTGTCCTGTTTGGTGGAGATGATATTTAATAAAATAAGTAAGAAATCCACTAAAAGTTTTGTTTGGTTATCTTGCAATCCCGAGATAATCGTCTCCATGCTCCAAATCCATTTTAAAGCCATTTTTAAGGCATTTCGCGCATACATGAAATGAACACATTATTCTCCAAAACTATAACAGATGCAAGCTTGTCCTGTTTGGTGGAGATGATATTTAATAAAATAAGTAGAAATCAACTAAAAGTTTTGTTTGGTTATCTTGCAATCCCGAGATAATCGTCTCCATGCTCCAAATCCATTTTAAAGCCATTTTTAAGGCATTTCGCGCATACATGAAATGAACACATTTTTCTCCAAAACTATAACAGATGCAAGCTTGTCCTGTTTGGTGGAGATGATATTTAATAAAATAAGTAGAAATCCACTAAAAGTTTTGTTTGGTTATCTTGCAATCCCGAGATAATCGTCTCCATGCTCCAAATCCATTTTAAAGCCATTTTTAAGGCATTTCGCGCATACATGAAATGAACACATTTTTCTCCAAAACTATAACAGATGCAAGCTTGTCCTGTTTGGTGGAGATGATATTTAATAAAATAAGTAGAAATCCACTAAAAGTTTTGTTTGGTTATATTGCAATCCCGAGATAATCGTCTCCATGCTCCAAATCCATTTTAAAGCCATTTTTAAGGCATTTCGCGCATACATGAAATGAACACATTTTTCTCCAAAACTATAACAGATGCAAGCTTGTCCTGTTTGGTGGAGATGATATTTAATAAAATAAGTAGAAATCCACTAAAAGTTTTGTTTGGTTATCTTGCAATCCCGAGATAATCGTCTCCATGCTCCAAATCCATTTTAAAGCAATTTTTAAGGCATTTCGCGCATACATGAAATGAACACATTTTTCTCCAAAACTATAACAGATGCAAGCTTGTCCTGTTTGGTGGAGATGATATTTAATAAAATAAGTAGAAATCCACTAAAAGTTTTGTTTGGTTATCTTGCAATCCCGAGATAATCGTCTCCATGCTCCAAATCCATTTTAAAGCCATTTTTAAGGCATTTCGCGCATACATGAAATGAACACATTTTTCTCCAAAACTATAACAGATGCAAGCTTGTCCTGTTTGGTGGAGATGATATTTAATAAAATAAGTAGAAATCCACTAAAAGTTTTGTTTGGTTATCTTGCAATCCCGAGATAATCGTCTCCATGCTCCAAATCCATTTTAAAGCCATTTTTAAGGCATTTCGCGCATACATGAAATGAACACATTTTTCTCCAAAACTTTAACAGATGCAAGCTTGTCCTGTTTGGTGGAGATGATATTTAATAAAATAAGTAGAAATCCACTAAAAGTTTTGTTTGGTTATCTTGCAATCCCGAGATAATCGTCTCCATGCTCCAAATCCATTTTAAAGCCATTTTTAAGGCATTTCGCGCATACATGAAATGAACACATTTTTCTCCAAAACTATAACAGATGCAAGCTTGTCCTGTTTGGTGGAGATGATATTTAATAAAATAAGTAGAAATCCACTAAAAGTTTTGTTTGGTTATCTTGCAATCCCGAGATAATCGTCTCCATGCTCCAAATCCATTTTAAAGCCATTTTTAAGGCATTTCGCGCATACATGAAATGAACACATTTTTCTCCAAAACTATAACAGATGCAAGCTTGTCCTGTTTGGTGGAGATGATATTTAATAAAATAAGTAGAAATCCACTAAAAGTTTTGTTTGGTTATCTTGCAATCCCGAGATAATCGTCTCCATGCTCCAAATCCATTTTAAAGCCATTTTTAAGGCATTTTGCGCATACATGAAATGAACACATTTTTCTCCAAAACTATAACACATGCAAGCTTGTCCTGTTTGGTGGAGATGATATTTAATAAAATAAGTAGAAATCCACTAAAAGTTTTGTTTGGTTATCTTGCAATCCCGAGATAATCGTCTCCATGCTCCAAATCCATTTTAAAGCCATTTTTAAGGCATTTCGCGCATACATGAAATGAACACATTTTTCTCCAAAACTATAACAGATGCAAGCTTGTCCTGTTTGGTGGAGATGATATTTAATAAAATAAGTAGAAATCCACTAAAAGTTTTGTTTGGTTATCTTGCAATCCCGAGATAATCGTCTCCATGCTCCAAATCCATTTTAAAGCCATTTTTAAGGCATTTCGCGCATACATGAAATGAACACATTTTTCTCCAAAACTATAACAGATGCAAGCTTGTCCTGTTTGGTGGAGATGATATTTAATAAAATAAGTAGAAATCCACTAAAAGTTTTGTTTGGTTATCTTGCAATCCCGAGATAATCGTCTCCATGCTCCAAATCCATTTTAAAGCCATTTTTAAGGCATTTCGCGCATACATGAAATGAACACATTTTTCTCCAAAACTATAACAGATGCAAGCTTGTCCTGTTTGGTGGAGATGATATTTAATAAAATAAGTAGAAATCCACTAAAAGTTTTGTTTGGTTATATTGCAATCCCGAGATAATCGTCTCCATGCTCCAAATCCATTTTAAAGCCATTTTTAAGGCATTTCGCGCATACATGAAATGAACACATTTTTCTCCAAAACTATAACAGATGCAAGCTTGTCCTGTTTGGTGGAGATGATATTTAATAAAATAAGTAGAAATCCACTAAAAGTTTTGTTTGGTTATCTTGCAATCCCGAGATAATCGTCTCCATGCTCCAAATCCATTTTAAAGCCATTTTTAAGGCATTTCGCGCATACATGAAATGAACACATTTTTCTCCAAAACTATAACAGATGCAAGCTTGTCCTGTTTGGTGGAGATGATATTTAATAAAATAAGTAGAAATCCACTAAAAGTTTTGTTTGGTTATCTTGCAATCCCGAGATAATCGTCTCCATGCTCCAAATCCATTTTAAAGCCATTTTTAAGGCATTTCGCGCATACATGAAATGAACACATTTTTCTCCAAAACTTTAACAGATGCAAGCTTGTCCTGTTTGGTGGAGATGATATTTAATAAAATAAGTAGAAATCCACTAAAAGTTTTGTTTGGTTATCTTGCAATCCCGAGATAATCGTCTCCATGCTCCAAATCCATTTTAAAGCCATTTTTAAGGCATTTCGCGCATACATGAAATGAACACATTTTTCTCCAAAACTATAACAGATGCAAGCTTGTCCTGTTTGGTGGAGATGATATTTAATAAAATAAGTAGAAATCCACTAAAAGTTTTGTTTGGTTATCTTGCAATCCCGAGATAATCGTCTCCATGCTCCAAATCCATTTTAAAGCCATTTTTAAGGCATTTCGCGCATACATGAAATGAACACATTTTTCTCCAAAACTATAACAGATGCAAGCTTGTCCTGTTTGGTGGAGATGATATTTAATAAAATAAGTAGAAATCCACTAAAAGTTTTGTTTGGTTATCTTGCAATCCCGAGATAATCGTCTCCATGCTCCAAATCCATTTTAAAGCCATTTTTAAGGCATTTCGCGCATACATGAAATGAACACATTTTTCTCCAAAACTATAACAGATGCAAGCTTGTCCTGTTTGGTGGAGATAATATTTAATAAAATAAGTAGAAATCTACTAAAAGTTTCGTTTGTTTATATTGCCATCCTGAGATAATCGTCTCCATGCTCCAAATCCATTTTAAAGCCATTTTTAAGGCATTTTGCGCATACATGAAATGAACACATTTTTCTCCAAAACTATAACAGATGCAAGCTTGTCCTGTTTGGTGGAGATGATATTTAATAAAATAAGTAAGAAATCCACTAAAAGTTTTGTTTGGTTATCTTGCAATCCCGAGATAATCGTCTCCATGCTCCAAATCCATTTTAAAGCCATTTTTAAGGCATTTCGCGCATACATGAAATGAACACATTTTTCTCCAAAACTATAACAGATGCAAGCTTGTCCTGTTTGGTGGAGATGATATTTAATAAAATAAGTAGAAATCCACTAAAAGTTTTGTTTGGTTATCTTGCAATCCCGAGATAATCGTCTCCATGCTCCAAATCCATTTTAAAGCCATTTTTAAGGCATTTCGCGCATACATGAAATGAACACATTTTTCTCCAAAACTATAACAGATGCAAGCTTGTCCTGTTTGGTGGAGATGATATTTAATAAAATAAGTAGAAATCCACTAAAAGTTTTGTTTGGTTATCTTGCAATCCCGAGATAATCGTCTCCATGCTCCAAATCCATTTTAAAGCCATTTTTAAGGCATTTCGCGCATACATGAAATGAACACATTTTTCTCCAAAACTATAACAGATGCAAGCTTGTCCTGTTTGGTGGAGATGATATTTAATAAAATAAGTAGAAATCCACTAAAAGTTTTGTTTGGTTATATTGCAATCCCGAGGTAATCGTCTCCATGCTCCAAATCCATTTTAAAGCCATTTTTAAGGCATTTCGCGCATACATGAAATGAACACATTTTTCTCCAAAACTACAACAGATGCAAGCTTGTCCTGTTTGGTGGAGATGATATTTAATAAAATAAGTAGAAATCCACTAAAAGTTTTGTTTGGTTATCTTGCAATCCCGAGATAATCGTCTCCATGCTCCAAATCCATTTTAAAGCCATTTTTAAGGCATTTCGCGCATACATGAAATGAACACATTTTTCTCCAAAACTATAACAGATGCAAGCTTGTCCTGTTTGGTGGAGATGATATTTAATAAAATAAGTAGAAATCCACTAAAAGTTTTGTTTGGTTATCTTGCAATCCCGAGATAATCGTCTCCATGCTCCAAATCCATTTTAAAGCCATTTTTAAGGCATTTCGCGCATACATGAAATGAACACATTTTTCTCCAAAACTATAACAGATGCAAGCTTGTCCTGTTTGGTGGAGATGATATTTAATAAAATAAGTAGAAATCCACTAAAAGTTTTGTTTGGTTATCTTGCAATCCCGAGATAATCGTCTCCATGCTCCAAATCCATTTTAAAGCCATTTTTAAGGCATTTCGCGCATACATGAAATGAACACATTTTTCTCCAAAACTATAACAGATGCAAGCTTGTCCTGTTTGGTGAAGATGATATTTAATAAAATAAGTAGAAATCCACTAAAAGTTTTGTTTGGTTATCTTGCAATCCCGAGATAATCGTCTCCATGCTCCAAATCCATTTTAAAGCCATTTTTAAGGCATTTCGCGCATACATGAAATGAACACATTTTTCTCCAAAACTATAACAGATGCAAGCTTGTCCTGTTTGGTGGAGATGATATTTAATAAAATAAGTAGAAATCCACTAAAAGTTTTGTTTGGTTATCTTGCAATCCCGAGATAATCGTCTCCATGCTCCAAATCCATTTTAAAGCCATTTCAAAGGCATTTTGCGCATACATGAAATTAACACATTTTTCTCCAAAACTATAACACATGCAAGCTTGTCCTGTTTGGTGGAGATGATATTTAATAAAATAAGTAGAAATCCACTAAAAGTTTTGTTTGGTTATCTTGCAATCCCGAGATAATCGTCTCCATGCTCCAAATCCATTTTAAAGCCATTTTTAAGGCATTTCGCGCATACATGAAATGAACACATTTTTCTCCAAAACTATAACAGATGCAAGCTTGTCCTGTTTGGTGGAGATGATATTTAATAAAATAAGTAGAAATCCACTAAAAGTTTTGTTTGGTTATCTTGCAATCCTGAGATAATCGTCTCCATGCTCCAAATCCATTTTAAAGCCATTTTTAAGGCATTTCGCGCATACATGAAATGAACACATTTTTCTCCAAAACTATAACAGATGCAAGCTTGTCCTGTTTGGTGGAGATGATATTTAATAAAATAAGTAGAAATCCACTAAACGTTTTGTTTGGTTATCTTGCAATCCCGAGATAATCGTCTCCATGCTCCAAATCCATTTTAAAGCCATTTTTAAGGCATTTCGCGCATACATGAAATGAACACATTTTTCTCCAAAACTATAACAGATGCAAGCTTGTCCTGTTTGGTGGAGATGATATTTAATAAAATAAGTAGAAATCCACTAAAAGTTTTGTTTGGTTATATTGCAATCCCGAGATAATCGTCTCCATGCTCCAAATCCATTTAAAAGCCATTTTTAAGGCATTTCGCGCATACATGAAATGAACACATTTTTCTCCAAAACTATAACAGATGCAAGCTTGTCCTGTTTGGTGGAGATGATATTTAATAAAATAAGTAGAAATCCACTAAAAGTTTTGTTTGGTTATCTTGCAATCCCGAGATAATCGTCTCCATGCTCCAAATCCATTTTAAAGCCATTTTTAAGGCATTTCGCGCATACATGAAATGAACACATTTTTCTCCAAAACTATAACAGATGCAAGCTTGTCCTGTTTGGTGGAGATGATATTTAATAAAATAAGTAGAAATCCACTAAAAGTTTTGTTTGGTTATCTTGCAATCCCGAGATAATCGTCTCCATGCTCCAAATCCATTTTAAAGCCATTTCAAAGGCATTTTGCGCATACATGAAATTAACACATTTTTCTCCAAAACTATAACACATGCAAGCTTGTCCTGTTTGGTGGAGATGATATTTAATAAAATAAGTAGAAATCCACTAAAAGTTTTGTTTGGTTATCTTGCAATCCCGAGATAATCGTCTCCATGCTCCAAATCCATTTTAAAGCCATTTTTAAGGCATTTCGCGCATACATGAAATGAACACATTTTTCTCCAAAACTATAACAGATGCAAGCTTGTCCTGTTTGGTGGAGATGATATTTAATAAAATAAGTAGAAATCCACTAAAAGTTTTGTTTGGTTATCTTGCAATCCCGAGATAATCGTCTCCATGCTCCAAATCCATTTTAAAGCCATTTTTAAGGCATTTCGCGCATACATGAAATGAACACATTTTTCTCCAAAACTATAACAGATGCAAGCTTGTCCTGTTTGGTGGAGATGATATTTAATAAAATAAGTAGAAATCCACTAAACGTTTTGTTTGGTTATCTTGCAATCCCGAGATAATCGTCTCCATGCTCCAAATCCATTTTAAAGCCATTTTTAAGGCATTTCGCGCATACATGAAATGAACACATTTTTCTCCAAAACTATAACAGATGCAAGCTTGTCCTGTTTGGTGGAGATGATATTTAATAAAATAAGTAGAAATCCACTAAAAGTTTTGTTTGGTTATATTGCAATCCCGAGATAATCGTCTCCATGCTCCAAATCCATTTTAAAGCCATTTTAAGGCATTTCGCGCATACATGAAATGAACACATTTTTCTCCAAAACTATAACAGATGCAAGCTTGTCCTGTTTGGTGGAGATGATATTTAATAAAATAAGTAGAAATCCACTAAAAGTTTTGTTTGGTTATCTTGCAATCCCGAGATAATCGTCTCCATGCTCCAAATCCATTTTAAAGCCATTTCAAAGGCATTTTGCGCATACATGAAATTAACACATTTTTCTCCAAAACTATAACACATGCAAGCTTGTCCTGTTTGGTGGAGATGATATTTAATAAAATAAGTAGAAATCCACTAAAAGTTTTGTTTGGTTATCTTGCAATCCCGAGATAATCGTCTCCATGCTCCAAATCCATTTTAAAGCCATTTTTAAGGCATTTCGCGCATACATGAAATGAACACATTTTTCTCCAAAACTATAACAGATGCAAGCTTGTCCTGTTTGGTGGAGATGATATTTAATAAAATAAGTAGAAATCCACTAAAAGTTTTGTTTGGTTATCTTACAATCCTGAGATAATCGTCTCCATGCTCCAAATCCATTTTAAAGCCATTTTTAAGGCATTTCGCGCATACATGAAATGAACACATTTTTCTCCAAAACTATAACAGATGCAAGCTTGTCCTGTTTGGTGGAGATGATATTTAATAAAATAAGTAGAAATCCACTAAACGTTTTGTTTGGTTATCTTGCAATCCCGAGATAATCGTCTCCATGCTCCAAATCCATTTTAAAGCCATTTTTAAGGCATTTCGCGCATACATGAAATGAACACATTTTTCTCCAAAACTATAACAGATGCAAGCTTGTCCTGTTTGGTGGAGATGATATTTAATAAAATAAGTAGAAATCCACTAAAAGTTTTGTTTGGTTATATTGCAATCCCGAGATAATCGTCTCCATGCTCCAAATCCATTTAAAAGCCATTTTTAAGGCATTTCGCGCATACATGAAATGAACACATTTTTCTCCAAAACTATAACAGATGCAAGCTTGTCCTGTTTGGTGGAGATGATATTTAATAAAATAAGTAGAAATCCACTAAAAGTTTTGTTTGGTTATCTTGCAATCCCGAGATAATCGTCTCCATGCTCCAAATCCATTTTAAAGCCATTTTTAAGGCATTTCGCGCATACATGAAATGGACACATTTTTCTCCAAAACTATAACAGATGCAAGCTTGTCCTGTTTGGTGGAGATGATATTTAATAAAATAAGTAGAAATCCACTAAAAGTTTTGTTTGGTTATCTTGCAATCCCGAGATAATCGTCTCCATGCTCCAAATCCATTTTAAAGCCATTTCAAAGGCATTTTGCGCATACATGAAATTAACACATTTTTCTCCAAAACTATAACACATGCAAGCTTGTCCTGTTTGGTGGAGATGATATTTAATAAAATAAGTAGAAATCCACTAAAAGTTTTGTTTGGTTATCTTGCAATCCCGAGATAATCGTCTCCATGCTCCAAATCCATTTTAAAGCCATTTTTAAGGCATTTCGCGCATACATGAAATGAACACATTTTTCTCCAAAACTATAACAGATGCAAGCTTGTCCTGTTTGGTGGAGATGATATTTAATAAAATAAGTAGAAATCCACTAAAAGTTTTGTTTGGTTATCTTGCAATCCCGAGATAATCGTCTCCATGCTCCAAATCCATTTTAAAGCCATTTTTAAGGCATTTCGCGCATACATGAAATGAACACATTTTTCTCCAAAACTATAACAGATGCAAGCTTGTCCTGTTTGGTGGAGATGATATTTAATAAAATAAGTAGAAATCCACTAAACGTTTTGTTTGGTTATCTTGCAATCCCGAGATAATCGTCTCCATGCTCCAAATCCATTTTAAAGCCATTTTTAAGGCATTTCGCGCATACATGAAATGAACACATTTTTCTCCAAAACTATAACAGATGCAAGCTTGTCCTGTTTGGTGGAGATGATATTTAATAAAATAAGTAGAAATCCACTAAAAGTTTTGTTTGGTTATATTGCAATCCCGAGATAATCGTCTCCATGCTCCAAATCCATTTTAAAGCCATTTTAAGGCATTTCGCGCATACATGAAATGAACACATTTTTCTCCAAAACTATAACAGATGCAAGCTTGTCCTGTTTGGTGGAGATGATATTTAATAAAATAAGTAGAAATCCACTAAAAGTTTTGTTTGGTTATCTTGCAATCCCGAGATAATCGTCTCCATGCTCCAAATCCATTTTAAAGCCATTTTTAAGGCATTTCGCGCATACATGAAATGAACACATTTTTCTCCAAAACTATAACAGATGCAAGCTTGTCCTGTTTGGTGGAGATGATATTTAATAAAATAAGTAGAAATCCACTAAAAGTTTTGTTTGGTTATCTTGCAATCCCGAGATAATCGTCTCCATGCTCCAAATCCATTTTAAAGCCATTTTTAAGGCATTTCGCGCATACATGAAATGAACACATTTTTCTCCAAAACTATAACAGATGCAAGCTTGTCCTGTTTGGTGGAGATGATATTTAATAAAATAAGTAGAAATCCACTAAAAGTTTTGTTTGGTTATATTGCAATCCCGAGATAATCGTCTCCATGCTCCAAATCCATTTTAAAGCCATTTTTAAGGCATTTCGCGCATACATGAAATGAACACATTTTTCTCCAAAACTATAACAGATGCAAGCTTGTCCTGTTTGGTGGAGATGATATTTAATAAAATAAGTAGAAATCCACTAAAAGTTTTGTTTGGTTATCTTGCAATCCCGAGATAATCGTCTCCATGCTCCAAATCCATTTTAAAGCCATTTTTAAGGCATTTCGCGCATACATGAAATGAACACATTTTTCTCCAAAACTATAACAGATGCAAGCTTGTCCTGTTTGGTGGAGATGATATTTAATAAAATAAGTAGAAATCCACTAAAAGTTTTGTTTGGTTATCTTGCAATCCCGAGATAATCGTCTTTTATGCTCCAAATCCATTTTAAAGCCATTTTTAAGGCATTTCGCGCATACATGAAATGAACACATTTTTCGCCAAAACTATAACAGATGCAAGCTTGTCCTGTTTGGTGGAGATGATATTTAATAAAATAAGTAGAAATCCACTAAAAGTTTTGTTTGGTTATCTTGCAATCCCGAGATAATCGTCTCCATGCTCCAAATCCATTTTAAAGCCATTTCAAAGGCATTTTGCGCATACATGAAATTAACACATTTTTCTCCAAAACTATAACACATGCAAGCTTGTCCTGTTTGGTGGAGATGATATTTAATAAAATAAGTAGAAATCCACTAAAAGTTTTGTTTGGTTATCTTGCAATCCCGAGATAATCGTCTCCATGCTCCAAATCCATTTTAAAGCCATTTTTAAGGCATTTCGCGCATACATGAAATGAACACATTTTTCTCCAAAACTATAACAGATGCAAGCTTGTCCTGTTTGGTGGAGATGATATTTAATAAAATAAGTAGAAATCCACTAAAAGTTTTGTTTGGTTATCTTGCAATCCCGAGATAATCGTCTCCATGCTCCAAATCCATTTTAAAGCCATTTTTAAGGCATTTCGCGCATACATGAAATGAACACATTTTTCTCCAAAACTATAACAGATGCAAGCTTGTCCTGTTTGGTGGCGATGATATTTAATAAAATAAGTAGAAATCCACTAAACGTTTTGTTTGGTTATCTTGCAATCCCGAGATAATCGTCTCCATGCTCCAAATCCATTTTAAAGCCATTTTTAAGGCATTTCGCGCATACATGAAATGAACACATTTTTCTCCAAAACTATAACAGATGCAAGCTTGTCCTGTTTGGTGGAGATGATATTTAATAAAATAAGTAGAAATCCACTAAAAGTTTTGTTTGGTTATATTGCAATCCCGAGATAATCGTCTCCATGCTCCAAATCCATTTTAAAGCCATTTTTAAGGCATTTCGCGCATACATGAAATGAACACATTTTTCTCCAAAACTATAACAGATGCAAGCTTGTCCTGTTTGGTGGAGATGATATTTAATAAAATAAGTAGAAATCCACTAAAAGTTTTGTTTGGTTATCTTGCAATCCCGAGATAATCGTCTCCATGCTCCAAATCCATTTTAAAGCCATTTTTAAGGCATTTCGCGCATACATGAAATGAACACATTTTTCTCCAAAACTATAACAGATGCAAGCTTGTCCTGTTTGGTGGAGATGATATTTAATAAAATAAGTAGAAATCCACTAAAAGTTTTGTTTGGTTATCTTGCAATCCCGAGATAATCGTCTCCATGCTCCAAATCCATTTTAAAGCCATTTTTAAGGCATTTCGCGCATACATGAAATGAACACATTTTTCTCCAAAACTTTAACAGATGCAAGCTTGTCCTGTTTGGTGGAGATGATATTTAATAAAATAAGTAGAAATCCACTAAAAGTTTTGTTTGGTTATCTTGCAATCCCGAGATAATCGTCTCCATGCTCCAAATCCATTTTAAAGCCATTTTTAAGGCATTTCGCGCATACATGAAATGAACACATTTTTATAATAATAATAATAATCTTTATTTCTATAGCGCCAACATATTCCGTAGCGCTTTACAATTCAGGAGGATCATATACAAACAAGTAACAGTTATAGAAATACAATATTTAGAGGGGAAAAAAAAATACAACCCTGCTCGTGAGAGCTTACAATCTACAATGAGATGGGGGGAGAGGCAAGGTTCAAGTGCTTATTTACAATGACAATCCAACCATCTCACGGAAATGGGGCTGGATAATGGTTTCCTGGACCAGTGGGCCCGAGCCTTGAGATGCCTTTGGGTGCCATGGAGTTTGATGTGGAGCTATGTTGTGAGAGGTTGTAGAGGGACTATGTGAATCGAATCTGATTAGGGAGTGTGATAGGCCGCCCTAAAAAGATGCGTCTTTAGGGTGCGTCTGAAGCTGAGTAAGTTGTGATTTGTCCTATCTTCTTGGGGTAGAGCGTTCCAGAGGGTTGGTGCAGCTCGGAAGAAGTCTTGGATCCGGGAGTGGGAGGTTCGAATTAGTGTGGATGTTAGTCGAAAGTCGCTTGCAGAGCGTAGAGAACGGGTGGACTGATAGACAGAGAGGAGGGTGGAGATGTAGGGGGGTGCTGCACTGTGGAGAGCTTTGTGGGCGAGAACAAGCAGTTTGAATTGGATCCTATGATATATGGGCAGCCAGTGCAATGACTGGCACAGAGCAGAGGCATCCGAGTAGCGGTTAGCCAGATAGGTGACCCTGGCTGCTGCATTAAGGATTGACTGTAGAGGAGAGAGTCTAGTTAGGGGGAGACCAATTAATAGAGAGTTACAGTAGTCCAAGCGAGAGTGGATCAGGGCCACGGTGAGGGTTTTTGTCGTTTCCATTGTGAGAAAGGGGCGGATTCTAGAGATGCTCTTGAGGTGCAAGCGGCAGGTGCGGGCAAGAGATTGTATGTGGGAGGTGAAGGAGAGATCAGTGTCAAGTATAACCCCCAGGCAGCGGGCTTGCGGCCTAGGACTTATCGTTGTGCCACACACAGAGAGGGAGATGTCAGGTTGAGGAAAGTTGGAAGATGGAGGGAAAAGCAGAAGTTCAGTTTTGGAAAGGTTAAGTTTCAGATAGAGAGCAGACATGACATTGCAAACTGCAGTCAGGCAGTCACTGGTGTTCTGTAGTACAGCGGAGGTGAGCTCAGGGGAGGAGGTGTATAGCTGTGTGTCATCAGCATAAAGATGGTGCTGAAAGCCAAATCTGCTGATGGTCTGACCAATTGGGGCAGTGTAGAGGGAGAAAAGAAGAGGGCCAAGGACTGAGCCTTGAGGGACCCCAACAGTGAGAGGAAGAGGAGAAGATGTGGAGCCAGCAAATGATACACTGAATGAGCGGCCAGAAAGATAGGAAGAGAACCAGGAAAGTGCAGTGTCCTTTAGGCCGATAGAATGGAGCATAGAGAGAAGGAGATGGTGGTCAACAGTGTCAAAGGCAGCAGAAAGGTCAAGAAGAATAAGCAGAGAGTGGTCACCGTTACGTTTTGCTGTCAATAGGTCATTGGTCACTTTGACAAGGGCAGTTTCTGTTGAGTGTAAAGGGCGGAAGCCAGACTGTAAAGGATCTAGAAGAGAGTGAGAGGACAGGTAGCGGGTGAGGCGAGAGTAGACCAGGCGCTCCAAGAGTTTAGAGATGAAGGAGAGATTGGAGACTGGTCTGTAGTTGCTTGTGCAGGACGGATCGAGAGAAGGTTTTTTTAATAATGGAGTAATGATAGAGTGTTTGAGGGAGGAGGGGAAGATACCCGAAGAGAGAGAGAGATTGAAGATTTTAGTTAGGTGAGTGGCGACAACCGGAGAGAGGGACTGGAGTAGAGGTGTGGGGAAGGGATCAGTAGAGCAAGTGGTAGGACGAGAAGAAGCGAGGAGCCTGGAGACTTCCTCCTCTGTGACTGGGTCAAATGTGGAAAGTGAGCTGGATGGAATATGGGGAGGGATGGGATTCACAGGGCTTGGTGGCTGGGAGCTGATCTCTTGGCGGATGTTTTCTATTTTCTCTGTGAAATACGAGGCCAGGTCATCAGCATGAAGGGCTGTGACAGGGGTCTGTACTTTGGGACTGAGGAGGGAGTGAAAGGTGTCAAAGAGTTTTTTTGGATTGTTGGCAAGTGAGGAAACAAGGTTGGTGAAGTAGGTCTGTTTGGCGAGGTGAAGGGAATAGTTATAGGTCCTTAACATGAACTTGTAGTGGATGAAGTTTTCTGGTGTGCGGGTTTTCCTCCATAGGCGTTCGGCGCTCCTGGAGCATCGCTGGAGAAATCGAGTTTGTGATGTGAGCCAGGGCTGTTTTACTCTGTGTTTGGTCTTTCTGAGGGTGAGGGGCGCTACTTGGTCTAGCGTAGTCCTGAGTGTGTCATTGTAGTGCTTTACAGCCAGATCAGGACAGGAAAGTGAGGATATAGGGGACAGTGATGTGTGTAAAGAGTCTGAAAGTTTCTGAGAATCGATGGCCTGTAGGTTTCTGAATGTGTGATTGGTGGGAGTGTGCTGGGGCGGACGAGGGTTTGTGAGCTTGAAGGAGAGGATGTTGTGGTCAGAGAGGGGAAGAGGTGAGTTGTCAAAGTCAGAGATTGAGCAGAGGCGGATAAAGACCAGGTCAAGAGTGTTACCATCTTCATGTGACTCAGAAGATGAGAGCTGTGAGAGGCCAAGGGAGGTGGTGAGAGATAGAAGCTGGGATGCAGAAGGGGAGGAGGGGCTGTTCATGGGGATGTTAAAGTCTCCTAGGATCAGGGTTGGTAACTCTGAGGACATGAAGTGTGACAGCCAGGCTGAAAAGTGGTCAAGGAACTGGGTGGGTGAGCCTGGTGGACGGTATATGACAGCTACTCTGAGAGAGAGGGGATGGAAGAGCCTGATGGTGTGGACCTCAAAGGATGGGAATGAGAGTGATGGAGCTGGGGGGATGACCTGGAAAGTGCACTGTGGGGACAGTAGTAAGCCTACTCCACCACCATGTCTGTTTCCAGGTCTTGGTGAATGGGAAAAGTGTAAACCACCATGAGAGATGGCAGCAGGGGAAGTAGTATCAGAATCCTGAATCCAGGTTTCAGTTAGGCCTAGTAAGTTAAGAGAGTTATTGAGAAAGAGGTTGTGGATGTAAGGAAGCTTGTTACATACGGACCGTGGATTCCATAGAGCACAATTAAAAGAGGGAAGCGAGGGTGTACAGGGAATGTTAATAATATTATCAGGGTTTCTATGGGAGGTGGGGGAGGGGGTAAAGTTAGCCTGGGGTGGACCGGGATTAGGAGAGATATCACCTGAAAGAAGTAGGAGTAGAAGGAGAAAGGTCAGATGGTTTTTGGACTTGTGGCATGGCTTTTTTTGGAAGTCCCTGGAGCTTGATTGAGTCAGATTATTAAGATAGGTGAAAAGAGCCTGGGAGCTGTACATAGGAGAGGGGAGGAGAGAGGGGCTGATGTGGATGAGTGGTGATGGAGGGGGGACAGGGCGGTGAAAGTGAACAGAAAAAGCACATAGGATGATAGAGAGTGAGATAATAGTTAAGGTTAAAACAGATGCAAGCTTGTCCTGTTTGGTGGAGATGATATTTAATAAAATAAGTAGAAATCCACTAAAAGTTTTGTTTGGTTATCTTGCAATCCCGAGATAATCGTCTCCATGCTCCAAATCCATTTTAAAGCCATTTTTAAGGCATTTCGCGCATACATGAAATGAACACATTTTTCTCCAAAACTTTATCAGATGCAAGCTTGTCCTGTTTGGTGGAGATGATATTTAATAAAATAAGTAGAAATCCACTAAAAGTTTTGTTTGGTTATCTTGCAATCCCGAGATAATCGTCTCCATGCTCCAAATCCATTTTAAAGCCATTTTTAAGGCATTTCGCGCATACATGAAATGAACACATTTTTCTCCAAAACTATAACAGATGCAAGCTTGTCCTGTTTGGTGGAGATGATATTTAATAAAATAAGTAGAAATCCACTAAAAGTTTTGTTTGGTTATCTTGCAATCCCGAGATAATCGTCTCCATGCTCCAAATCCATTTTAAAGCCATTTTTAAGGCATTTCGCGCATACATGAAATGAACACATTTTTCTCCAAAACTATAACAGATGCAAGCTTGTCCTGTTTGGTGGAGATAATATTTAATAAAATAAGTAGAAATCTACTAAAAGTTTCGTTTGTTTATATTGCCATCCTGAGATAATCGTCTCCATGCTCCAAATCCATTTTAAAGCCATTTTTAAGGCATTTCGCGCATACATGAAATGAACACATTTTTCTCCAAAACTATAACAGATGCAAGCTTGTCCTGTTTGGTGGAGATGATATTTAATAAAATAAGTAGAAATCCACTAAAAGTTTTGTTTGGTTATATTGCAATCCCGAGATAATCGTCTCCATGCTCCAAATCCATTTTAAAGCCATTTTTAAGGCATTTCGCGCATACATGAAATGAACACATTTTTCTCCAAAACTATAACAGATGCAAGCTTGTCCTGTTTGGTGGAGATGATATTTAATAAAATAAGTAGAAATCCACTAAAAGTTTTGTTTGGTTATCTTGCAATCCCGAGATAATCGTCTCCATGCTCCAAATCCATTTTAAAGCCATTTTTAAGGCATTTCGCGCATACATGAAATGAACACATTTTTCTCCAAAACTATAACACATGCAAGCTTGTCCTGTTTGGTGGAGATGATATTTAATAAAATAAGTAGAAATCCACTAAAAGTTTTGTTTGGTTATCTTGCAATCCCGAGATAATCGTCTCCATGCTCCAAATCCATTTTAAAGCCATTTTTAAGGCATTTCGCGCATACATGAAATGAACACATTTTTCTCCAAAACTATAACAGATGCAAGCTTGTCCTGTTTGGTGGAGATGATATTTAATAAAATAAGTAGAAATCCACTAAAAGTTTTGTTTGGTTATCTTGCAATCCCGAGATAATCGTCTCCATGCTCCAAATCCATTTTAAAGCCATTTTTAAGGCATTTCGCGCATACATGAAATGAACACATTTTTCTCCAAAACTATAACAGATGCAAGCTTGTCCTGTTTGGTGGAGATGATATTTAATAAAATAAGTAGAAATCCACTAAAAGTTTTGTTTGGTTATCTTGCAATCCCGAGATAATCGTCTCCATGCTCCAAATCCATTTTAAAGCCATTTTTAAGGCATTTCGCGCATACATGAAATGAACACATTTTTCTCCAAAACTATAACAGATGCAAGCTTGTCCTGTTTGGTGGAGATGATATTTAATAAAATAAGTAGAAATCCACTAAAAGTTTTGTTTGGTTATCTTGCAATCCCGAGATAATCGTCTCCATGCTCCAAATCCATTTTAA
>NW_027444498.1:0-21909 GCF_048569485.1 Anomaloglossus baeobatrachus | reverse complement strand
ACAGGGAAAGAAAGGGAAAGACAGGGAAAGAGACAGACAGGGAAAGTGACAGAGATAGATAGACAGGGAAAGAGATTGAGACAGCCGGAGAAAGAGACAGAGACAGTCAGAGACAGACAGGGAAAGAGGGAAAGAGAGGGAAAAAGACAGACAGGGAAAAAGACAGACAGGGTAAGTGACAGAGATAGATAGACAGACTATTTTGCTAACAGCAGTTATTAACCCGGGTGAAGCCGGGAAGTACAGCTAGTAGTTTTATATTTATGTAATCCTGATCTTTTAACTGTCAAATTTTCTCTTGCTAACAATATGAAAGGATACAGCACAGGCGTTGAAATTGGACTTATTGGTATACTGTTAATATTGTTCAAAAGTTCTTGAATTACTGCTTTCTTAGCTGGCTCATTTGGAATATGCTTGTTCTGTAACTATAAAACAAGTGACAAAGCTAAATATATGCAACAATATGTTAAATTAAATGTCCTTAAAATTTAGATTTAACCCTTTCATTATCAAGGCTGTAAGTAATATGTCATGACTACATACTGTCAAATCGAACAGACCATTCTCTATACTTACAAGAAAGAGGATCTTAGCCAGTTCACCCAATATTGCTTCCCGTGGTTGGAGCACACGAATCGATTTGACGAATGTGAAGCATCCAAGGTGTAAGTGGTAGAAATCCAGCTCCAAAAAATAGCTTAAAAACCCAAAAATAATTTTGCAAATTCTTAAAATGAGAGACAAATCCATCTTAAATCCAACATGCTGTGGCTTGTGTGCAGTGATAGCTCATGACTATGCATTACGGATGCAAAAAAGTACTTTATCAAGCTAATCTCTCCTTAAGTTTCTGATGCAAAAAAGCATCCTATAGCCAAGCTAAGTTCTCACTGAGCTGCTCAATGAGATATTACCATGAATAAAGGACGTTTTCTTAAGTCTGAAATGCGTAGCTATTGCCATGCTGGTTTTAAGATGGATTTCTATCTTTCTACCTCTTATACCTTGAATTCTCTATGCTCCTCCTTCTAGACCTGTGCTCTACCTTCAATATAGCTGACCACTCTCTCCTACTACAAAACTTAATTACCATATTTTTTGCTTTATAAGACGCACCTGATTATAAGACGCACCCCCAAATTTGGTGAAGGAATAGAGAATTGTTTAATAAATGGGGTCCGTCTTATAATGCCAGTGTCCGTCTAACAAATAATATAGGGTATATGTCCCTCATAGCCCCCTCATTCTAAAATTAGCCCCCTTAATCTGGATATGGCCACCTTATATTGAACACGTCCCCCAGTGATGCCACATTTCCGCTATGGCTGCCACACATCCTCTATGGCAGGCAGACAGGCCCACTGTGGCAGGCAGACAGGGCCACTGTGGCAGGCAGACAGGCCCACTGTTGCAGGCAGACAGGCCCACTGTGGCAGGCAGACAGGGCCACTGTGGCAGGCAGACAGGGCCACTGTGGCAGGCAGACAGGGCCACTGTGGCAAGCAGACAGGCCCACTGTGGCAGGCAGACAGGCCCACTGTGGCAGGCAGACAGGCCCACTGTGGCAGGCAGACAGGCCTATTGTGGCAGGCAGACAGGGCCACTGTGGCAGGCAGACAGGGCCACTGTGGCAGGCAGACAGGGCCACTGTGGCAAGCAGACAGGCCCACTGTGGCAGGCAGACAGGGCCACTGTGGCAGGCAGACAGGGCCACTGTGGCAGGCAGACAGGCCCACTGTGGCAGGCAGACAGGGCCACTGTGGCAAGCAGACAGGGCCCACTCTGGCAGGCAGACAGGCCCATTGTGGCAGGCAGATAGGGCCACTGTGGCAGGCAGACAGGGCCACTGTGGCAGGCAGACAGGCCCATTGTGGCAGGCAGACAGGCCCATTGTGGCAGGCAGACAGGGCCACTGTGGCAGGCAGACAGGGCCACTGTGGCAAGCAGACAGACCCACTGTGGCAGGCAGACAGGGCCACTGTGGCAGGCAGACAGGGCCACTGTGGCAGGCAGACAGGCCCACTGTGGCAGGCAGACAGGGCCACTGTGGCAGGCAGACAGGGCCACTGTGGCAAGCAGACAGGCCCACTCTGGCAGGCAGACAGGCCCATTGTGGCAGGCAGATAGGGCCACTGTGGCAGGCAGACAGGGCCACTGTGGCAGGCACACATCACCCTCTGTTACATATCGCCCCCATGTTGCTGCTTTTAGTATAATAAACTCTTTACCTTCTGCAGCACAGTCCTGTCTCGTGTGTCCCTCCTCGGGGTTGAACTCCTCCTGTCTCCTGCACTTCCTACTTCCTAGTTCTAGTGGAGGTCATGTGATCGGGACAGCAGAGAGAGATATCTCTGCATGCCTAATCACAGCCAGCAGGAGGGAGACGGGCAGACGCTGGAGGAGGTGAGTAAAGAGTTTATTATTTTACTATGGGCAGCACGGGAGGCCATATCTAACACAGGGGGAGGGGGGGTCCCTGTGCAATCAAAGGTAAGCACAGGCAGATAATATGCACAGCTCCCCAGCCCATCAGCGCGATGCAGTTTCAGCACCACGCTTCTGATGGACAGCGGCTGTGCATATTATATAAGCGGGAGCAGGAGATCAAACGCTGCCGCTCCCAGCCCCAAGCAGTCCCCAGCACCGCTCCAGAGCTGCCCGCACCTCCACTGGACTCTGTGTATATATATATATATATATATATATATATATATATACACACCCCCCTCCCCTATATTCGGATTATAAGACGCACCCCCTACTTTCCCCCAAAATTTGGGGGAACAAAAGTGCGTCTTATAAAGCGAAAAATACGGTATTCATTCTTCACCACACAGTGGTATAACATTCTGGGCGGTACATGTGGTGTAAACATGCTCACTACATACCTGTTTGAATTCATTAAGGGGTGCAGTTTGTAAAGTGAGGTCATTTATGGGGGAGTCTGCTCTCCTGGAATGTCATGGGCTTTTATTATTATTATTATTATTATTATTATTATTATTATTACATCTGTAGTGGTGCTATCTTCTAATAAATAGTGTGACTTTCTGACACATATAATGTCATGGGCTTTCCCAATATGATATGACACCCTCAAAACTATTTCAGAAAAATTTGCACTCCAATATGGTGCTCCTGCCCTTCTGAGTTTTGCACTGAGCTTCAAAAATAGTTTTGACCAGATATGGGGTATCGGTGTACTCAAGAGAAATTGTGCAACACATTTTATGGTTCATAGTTAGACATTTAAAAATGAAAAACTTGGGACAAAAGCAACATTTTATTTTTCATTTGCTAAGCCTAATGTTATACAATTCTCTGAATTGCCTGAGGATTTAAAAATGCTCACTACACTCCTATATTAATTCCTCAAGAGGTGTAGATTCAAAAATTGGGTCACCTGTGGAGGGTTTCTGCTGTTTTAGTATATCAGGTGATCCTTAAATTTGACCTGGCATCTGCAATTTAATGCAGCCAAAATGGGGCTGCAAAATTCAAACAGCAATCTTTCCTTTCCAAGCCCTGCCATGTGTCCAAACAGTAGTTTTCCCCCCACATATGGGACATGATAGTACTGAGGAGTAATTGCACAACCAATTTTGGGGTCCCTTTTCTCCTGTTACCCTTGTGAAAATAAAAAATTGGGGCTAAAGTAACATTTTTGGATGAAAAAAATATATTTTATCATTTTCATGGCTCAATGTTATAAAATTCTATAAAGCACCTGTGGGTTCAAGGTGCTCACCACACCTCTAGATAAATTCCTTGACGGTTGTAGTTTCCAAAATGGGGTCATTTGTGTGGGATTCCAATGCATAGGCACATCAGGGGCTCTGTAAATGCAACATGGCATCCGCTATCTATTCCAGCCAATTTTGCGCTCCAAAAGTCAAAAAGTACTCCTTCCCTTCCAAACCCTGTCGTGAGCTCCAACAGTAGTTATCCACCACATATGAGGTATTGGTGTACTCAGAAAAAATTGCGCATCACATTGTATGATGCATTTTCATCTGTTACTTTTCTGAAAATAAAAAGTTTGGGGCTAAAGCAATATTTCATTTTTTCCTTACACATTGCTTTAATTTTTGTGACGCACCTAAAGGGTTAATAAACTTCTTGAATGTGGTTTTTAGCAGCATGAAGGTTGCAGTTTTTAGAGTCGTGTCACTTTTGGGTATTTTCTGTCACATAGACTACTCAAAGTCCCCAAAAAAATTACGGTAGTTTTGTAAATTTTGTTTGCAAAAATAAAAATTGCTGATAAAACTTTTAGCCTTATAACTTTCTAACAAAAGCAAATATGCTGATGCAAAGTAAACATGTTGTAAATTGTAATTTATTCACTATTTTGTGTGATATAACTCTTTGGTTTAAGGGCATGTTCAAAGTTTGAAAATTGTGCAATTTTCTATTTTTTGTAAAGGTTTTTATATTTTGATATTTTTTTTTATAGATTAATGCAGATCGTATTTACCACTAATATAAAGCACAATGTGTCACAAAAAAATGTTTTAGAACTACTAGGAGATGTTGAAGCATTCCAGAGTTATTTCCACAGAAAATATGACCCTGGTAAGCATTGACAAAGTTGGCCTGGTCAGGAAGGTAAAAACAGGCTTTGGGGTGAAGGACTTAAGCATCTTTGCAATCTGATATGTTTCATAGTGGGTTTTTCTTTGCCATGTGTGAACTGTTGATTCACCATCTATGCTAATAAATGAAAACAAAACAACAAAAGATGTGCTAAGACAGAATTAAATGTACAGCACCTTGCGAAAATATTCACCCCCATGGCTTTTTAACTATTTTGTTACATTACAATTAGTGTTTAAGTATTTTTATAATCTGATTTGTCTGTGATGCATCAGCACTAAATAGTCTAAGTTGGGGAAGTGAAGTGAGAAAAATAAAGGCAAAAAATACATTTATGGGAAAAAAGAAAAAAAAATTGCCATGTGCGTATGTATTCACCCCTTGTGCTAGCCCCTAGAAATTTCTGTGTCACATCGTCTGCCAGTCTATATAGACATTTACAGACAGTCTGTTTGTCAGTATATATAGACATTTTCCGAAAGATCACCGAAGCAGCAACACCATTAAGCAAGAGGCACCACTAACCAAACAACACCATGAAGACCAAGGAGATCTCCAGACAAGTCAGAGACAAAGTACAAGTCAAAGTTGGGTTCTAAACAAATATCCCAATCTCTGATGATCCCCCGGAGCACCATCACATCCATTATTATCAAATGGAAAGAACATGCTACCACAACAAACCTGCCAACAGAGGTCCAACCATAAAAACTCTCAGCCTGAGTAAGGAGGGCATTATTCAGAGGGGCAGATCAGAGACCAAAGGTAACCCTGAAGGAGCCGCGGAGTTCCCAAACAGAAACAGAAGAATCTGTCCGTATGTCCACAATAACCCATACATGCCATAGAGCTGGCCTCTGGAAGTGTGGCCAGAAAAAAAGACTTTACATACAGCCAAAAATTTGAAGGATCTTTTAGATTTTGCCAAAAGACATGTGGGAGACTCCCTAATTGTATGAAGGAAGGTGCTGTGGTGAGATGAGACCAAAATTAACATTTTGTCCACCAAAGTAAATGCTATGTCTGGGGCCAAACCAACACAGCTCATCACCACAAGAACACCATCCCCAGAGTCAAACATGGTGGTGGTAGCATCATGCTGTGGGGATGTTTTTTGGCCACAGGGACAGTCAAGGGGAAGATGAATGGTGCCAAATACAGGGATATTTTTGAGCAAAACATGCTTCAGTCTGTCAGTGATTTGAGATTGGGGCATAGGTTTGCTTTCTAATAAGACAGTAACTCAAAGCTTACTGCTAAAGAAATACTTGAGTGGTTTAAGGGGAAATGTGTAAATTTATTGGAGTGGGGGGGGGGGGGGGGGGGCGGGGGGGGGGAGGGGGGGGTCGAAGCCTAGACCGTAGGCCAATTGAGAATTTGTGGTCAGACTTGAAGATTGCTGTTCACCAGAGGAAATAATCTAATTTGAAGGAGCTGGAGCAGTTTTCACTTAAGGAATGGGAAAAATCCCTGTGGCAAGATGTGGTATCAAAGTGAAGACAAAGAAAGCGTACAAAAAAAAAAAATGTGTAACCAATCTTGACGTCATCACTCCATGTCAGAGTGATGACTCATTTCCACGTGGAGCAAAACTGTGTCATGCTTTTTTTTTTGTACGCTGTCTTTGTCTGTACGCTGCTTTATAAGGATAACTCCTCATTGCCTGTAAGATTCTTTTCCCTGAGGAAGGAGGCAGATGAGTCTCTGAAACGCGTTGGAATGATCTAAATAAAAGAATAATTTCATGCATATCCATGCTCGTGGTTTCCTAGCGCGGCTTTGAACCCGTTTTCCTCCAGTCTTCACTTTGATACCTTCTGCTCTGACACGGGGCCGCTGCTGAACCACCTAAGCACTCATCCACGTTTTCAAAGGGGTTGTGACTGGCACAACCCTGCTAGGTGAGTGCATTACTCTTTTTCTTTTGCCCTGTAAATCGGGTAAACCCTATTGTGCTTTTTCTCTCCCACTACAGCTTGTGGCAAGATGTGGAAAGCTCATAGAGACTTATCCAAGCTTGCAGCTGTAATTGTTGCAAAAGAAGGCTCTACAAAGTACTGACTTTAGGGGGGTGAATAGTTATGCACACTGATGTTTTCAGTTATTTTGTTCTATTTGTTGTTTGTTTCTCAATATAAAGGAATCTAAATGTTCACAGTTTTAGGCATGTTCTATACATAATTGATGCAAATCTTAAAAAAAAAACAAAAAAAAAAAACAGAAAAGCAAACTGAAATTCCAGGTTGTGAGGTAGCAAACATGAAGAATGCCAAGGGGGTGAATACTAACGAAAGGGACTGTAGATGTAAAATAATATTTTTATTGCATAATTTTTATAAAAGGGTTAACATCTATCATAACAAACACTGATATGAATGGCGGATGAGTCACAGAAATGGGTGGATAATCCCACATTAGAAGATTAGGAGGGCATTATAAAGTTCTATCCATATTCAATCAATATGTTCATAATTTAGTCCAAGTATGGGGGTGACATATATTTAATGAGTAGATAAAATGATTAATCTAAGCACAAGGATATAATGATGTGGTTTGAGGTGCCAACAATAGTAATGTTCCATACATTAAATAAAGTGCAAGTAGTGAATGTAGATGTAACACCATGATAGCGCTCACCCACCAAACACCTGACGCGCGTTTCACCAATGCTTTGTCAGGGAATTATTACATTAAATTAAAGTAAAATTCTAACCTGAAGCAAGAAAATCTGCAAATCCTGTAAAACAGTTTGTGGAAGATCAATATGTTTTAAATCCGATACATCATCAAGAATTTGAGCTATTTCATTTACTGTAAGAATGTTGAAGCTCTCATATTTCACGAACTAATAAAGAAAAAAAAAGAAACATTATCAAATGTCAGTTTAACTTTCATATGACATAGTATGTGTAATAAAGTAAGCTACTAGTATTGTACCGTGATGAGGATAACAAACAAAAACAGCAAAAATTGGTACCAAATAAAACTTAACTTTTATTAAATAATCCTTTAAAAAGGAAGTAAGGGGTAACTCACTCCTATTAAAAAAGTTTATCCACAGTAAAAGAGTGCCCAAAACACTATTCCCCTTAATATGTCTCAGGGGCTAAATCAGGCCAATTTTAGCATGTGGGACTCATTCAGGAAACCAGAATATTAATGTGCAATCTGTATCATATAACATGCAAGATGACTGTTATAGATAAGACCTCTAGTATAGGTAGTTCAACAGTCTCAAAAAGAATATGGAACAGCCTCACCCATTATGGTGCAGTCCATCCACATCCAGCATGATTCTCATTTATCATAGGCGTCTCCGTGGTCCCTATAGTTCTGGACGCACGATCCCTTAAAATAAAATCAGTCCACCTCCATTCCCCCGACGCGTTTCATACAGATATTATTCTTCAGGGGAGTACCAAAACCAAAAACTGGACCTTATCCCAGTGCACCAGCCAAAACATACAAGCGGCAGCAGCGGGCTTCTTATCACTGTTAGTGACATAGAAAGCCATGGACCCCATAGGGGGGAGGGGCGACATGACCAGAGGGAAGGGAGGGAGTGAGGGGTTAATAAAGTTATAATGAGGGGCATTATGGGAAGATATAGGGGATTGGTGGAGAAAGGATCCCTGTAGGGGAGGGGGGGGGAGTATAAAAGTGATGAGGGAGGGTCTTACCTCCCCTTTTGGACTCTGGACGGCGACAGATTGGAGACCCAGGACCAGGACCACGGAACCAGCATGGCGGACCTCAAGGAGCTGAATAGGCTGATCAGAGCGGCGATGGCGGTGCACAGGGCCCAGACAGTGCAGTCCCACGTCAGGGCTGCCTGGGTTTCCCTGTCGGCACCTGCCCCTCGCTCCCCCTCTAGCCGCGGGCGGCGTTCGAGGCCCCCGCTCAGGTACTCTCCGGGCGCAGGGGGGGCGAGGAGGCCCAGCGAGAGCCCCCCTCGGGACCCTCCGCGGCGGGGCGGGCGGCAGCAGCTCCCAGCGTCTGCCCCGGCCGCCGGGAGGAATCTCCGGCGAGGCCGCGGCGGCCGAGAAAGGGGCATGGCCAGCCCGGGGCCTTCTTCCGATGTCAGGCCTCGGGCTGGAGTGCAGAGCCCAGCGGCGTCTCCCGGCCGGGAGCGAGCCCGGCGATGGAATGAGGCCAGCGGTGGCCTGGATGGAGGCGGGCCCGGCCTGGGGCCTACTTCCGGTCCCAGGCCTCGGGCTAGATTCGGCAGGCCAGCGGCAGTCCGGGAACCGGGCCGTGCCCAGCGAGAACCGGAGGCACGGAGAGGGGGCGTGTCCAGCCTGGGGCCTGCTCTGGACGCCGGGCCCCCGGCGGTGGGGCACGTCCCGGCAGCTGCTTCTGGACAGGAGCGTGCCCGGCTTACGATGGAGGCCAACAGTTCCCCCCCGAGGACGGTGGGGGGGGCCGGGCGCAGGCAGCCAGCAGGGGGACCGGTGTGGGCAGGCGCCACCCGGATACCTGTACGGCTGCGGAGGGCAGGAGGGACGGCGGGAGCCCCGCAGGGACCACCAGGTCCCTCAGGTCATCAGCACTGCGCCCGGCGGCCGCGGTTTCCCTCGGGCGGGGGAGGACCCAGAGGGAGGTCTCGGTCGGAGGCCCTGGAGGGCAGAAACCGGCGGTGGGGAGCCCCCTGAGCTCGGGGAGAGGCTCCTCCAGGAAGAGGACTCGGTCGGCAGCGGCCCAGGGGACAGGACGGTCTTGTGGGCTGTCGCCGCACAGAAAGCAGAGGACGCCCACCGCCAGTGCCCACGCGGCTGCCCAGGAGGGTGGCTGTGGTGGAGGGGACGCATCGGCTGCGTTCTCTGGAGCTGGGGCGGTGGAGGACGGCTACAGTGAGGAAGAAAAAGGAGCCCTCAGGTCGGGGGATGAATTAGAGGAGCCGATGGCGGACGACGTCGCAGTATCGAATTCCATCTCCACGTCACGGTCGGGTGAGCTAGGCGTGGATTCGGCATTGCTTGCGGCGCGGGGTGCTGGTGCTGGGGAGGTGGCTGCGGGCACGGCAGCGCCAGAGGGGTCAGCTTTGCTTAGCCAGTTGCTGGGGCTTTTGCAGGGTTTAGCGCGAGTGCCGGCGGCGGCCTGGACGGGGTCGGCGGTGGATGGCGCAGCGGTGGCTAGCGGCGAGAAGGCGCCGGTAGAGGCGGGTGTAGGTAGCGGAGTAGTGGAGCCTGCAGGCAATAAAGCGGGAGAAAAGGAGAAGGAAAAGGAGGATGAGGTGGTGCGGCTGGATGATAGGGCTAAGAGCGAGGTGTATGTGTGCTTTGAGGGACCGCTAGGGGCGCACCTCAAAAAAGAGGTGAGGGAAAAAATTTGGAAAGGGGAGTATGTGGAGATATTTTCCTTACTACCCCTGGAAAAATTTAACCTAGACAAGGTGAAGCCGAGCGATTCCAAGAAGGAAAATGAGGAGGAAGAAAAACGCCGTTATAGGCTCATTCCTCGTTCCTTTTCCAATTGGTTGCAGGCATTCCCAATTTTGGCTAGCGTGGTAGGGGAAAAGGAGCCGGAGCACTGCTCGGCTCTATTCGGCTATATGGATGCAATCGGGGAGGCGTATCGCACGTACGGGGGCTTGGCATGGCTGCGGTATGATGAGCAGTTTAGGCAGCGGAAGGCGTTGCGGCCCGGCATGCGGTGGGATCATAAGGACATTTCCTTATGGATGCGCTTAATGGCGGCCCTGAGCCAGCCCTTTCGTGGCGGTGCCGGGGGAACGGGAGCCGGGCCCTCGGGGATCCAGAAAAAGGGATTGTGCTGGCAATTTAACGAAGGCCAGTGCAAATTTGGTGCAGCGTGTAGGTTCAAGCATGAGTGCTCTGGCTGCGGGGGGGGGGACATAGTTTGTCCAAATGTTTTAAGAAAGGGAGAGGCAAGGCCGGGGACGGGTCTGGTAAAAGGGAGGACGCCGGTGAAAATAGAGGCGATGGCGCCGTTTTTAAGTAGGTATCAGGACGGGGCAGCGGTGTCGCTTTTGCGGTTTGGTTTTTTGTACAGTTTTTGGATTCCGTCGGCGGTTGAGGCATTGCCTCCGGTTTGTCGTAACTTACGGTCGGCAAGGGACCACTCTATGGTTGTGGGTGAGAAGTTGGGTAAAGAGGTTGAGCTGGGCAGGATTGGGGGCCCATTTGAGAGCCCTCCGTGCAGTAATTTGGTGGTGTCCCCGCTGGGGGTGGTGCCAAAGAAGGAGCCGAATAAATTTCGGCTCATTCATCATCTTTCATTTCCGGAGTGGTCGTCTGTGAATGACGGCATTGCGCCGGAATTGTCGGCGGTGTACTACGTCTCGTTCGACAAAGCGCTGGACTTGGTACGGGCGGCAGGACGCGGTGCATTGATGGCAAAGGCGGATGTAGAATCGGCGTTTCGTTTGTTGCCGGTGCATCCGGAGAGTCAGCACCTTCTGGGTTGCTGGTGGAACGGGAAGTTTTATGTTGATCGTTGTTTGCCCATGGGCTGTTCGATTTCTTATTCATATTTTGAGGCTTTTAGCTCCTTTGTTGAGTGGGTGGTGCGGGACGTGTCCGGCTTGTCATCCATTATTCATTATTTGGATGATTTTGTGTGTGTTGCGGGTTCCATGGTTTGCGCTGGTTTGTTGTTCGCCTTGCAGAGAGTGGCGGATCGTTTCGGGATCCCTTTGGCGCAGGAAAAAACGGAGGGGCCGGCGCCGGTTATGCGGTTCCTGGGGATTGAAATCGACTCGCTGGCCATGGAATGTAGGTTGCCAGAGGACAAGATTGTGGATTTGCGGAGTGCGATTGCAGCAATGCTGGCAGCAAAAAAAGTGCGGCTTAAGGTGGTACAGTCTTTGCTTGGAAAGCTGAATTTTGCATGCAGGATTATGCCGATGGGGCGTGTTTTCGCCAGGAGGTTGGCGACAGCTACGGCAGGCGTACGGTCCTCGGCGCATTTTGTGCGGGTCACGTGGGAGATCAAGGCAGATTTGTTGGTTTGGGACGTCTTCTTGCGGCATTTTAACGGCCGCACTTTGTGGTTGAAGAAGGTGGTGCCCAATGATGCTCTAATGCGATAATCAGGCAGTTGTACATGCAATAAACAGCTTGTCAGCGAAATCTGGACCGGTAGTGGCATATTTGCGGCATTTGGTGCTCAAGTGTTTGCTGTGGAATATTCATGTGGTTGCAAAACATGTGCCAGGGGTTGATAACGGGGTGGCTGACGCTTTATCTCGTTTTCAGTTCCACAGGTTTCGGGAGTTACTGCCGGGGGCAGACGAGATCGGAGCGGTGTGCCCAGAGGAATTGTGGAGCCTGGTGAGGCAGTGATTGCGGGTTTGATTAGGAATTCGGTGACCGAGGTGACGGTGCCGTTATGCTAAAGTGTGGGTTGAGTGGCAGGCAGTGCTGGGTGAGATGTTTGGTAACGGGCGAGTGGATTATTTATTGGCGCTCTTGGCATTGGTGAGTGAGGATTTTAGGGCTGGGAGGTCAGCGTCGGCTGTGGCGCTTAGGGTGGCGGCCGTGGCCTTTTGGTTAAAGGTTAGGGGTGAGCAGGACGTTTCACGGGACTTACGGGTAAGGCAGGCATTGAAAGGTTTTCGGAAAGGGGTGAAGGTGCGGGACACTAGGCGGCCCATTTCGTTGGACTTGTTACGGCGTTTGGTGGATGGCTTGCAGGGAATTTGTGTCTCAGCGTATGAGATGGTGTTGTTTGAAACTGCTTTTGTGTTAGCTTTTTTCGGGGCTTTTCGGATAGGAGTATTGGTGAGCCCGTCGAGGGTTAGTGGGGGTGGTTTGCTATTCGAGGATGTGTCGGCAGTGGGACAGAGAGTGGAGTGTCGGCTTCGGCGGTCCAAGACGGACCAGATGGGTCGAGGCAGGTTAGTAGTGTTGTATGCGGTGCAAGGGGATGGCTTGTGCCCGGTGCAGGTGGTGAGTAAGTTTTGTGGTCTGCGGGTCGGTCTTCCGGACCCGCTGCTACGTCACGAGGACGGGGCTTGGTTGTCTCGTTACCAGTTTGTGGCAGTGCTGAGGAGTTGCCTGTACTGGGCGGGTGAGCGCCCAGAGGATTACGGGTCCCATTCGTTCAGGATTGGGGCGGCTACCGAGGCTTCTCGTTGGGGCCTTGGAGATGACATGGTGAGACGGATTGGTCGGTGGGAGTCCTCTCGTTTTCGTGGTTATGTGCGCCCACAGTTATTATCTCGTTGAGGGCTCTGGTTAAAGTTTTGTTTGTTCTGCCGTTGGGTTTGGTTGTTCTTTGTTGCAATCTGGAATGCTGGTGTTGTTTGTTAAAATTGTTTCCTTTATTGTAGGAGTGTGTCTGATCTGGATCCTGGGGCACTCGTTCGTTTTCTGGGGGGGCCCGTCGGGCCGACGCTCGCCCGAATGGTCGGCAGTTGGGTGTGGACAGATCGCTGGCGTCGGTCAAGTGGATTGGAGTGCGTGGCATGGAATGGAGCAGGGTCGTGCCGGAATTTGAATATTATTGCAGGATGGACAGACCTCCGAACGTGTTGGTTTTACACGTGGAGGGGAATGACCTGGGTTCGCGGGCATCCCGCGATCTGATTAGGGACATTAAGATCAACCTACTGCGTTTATGGGCAAGGTATCCGGGCTTGATAGTGGTGTGGTCGGATATTGTGGCCAGATTATGGTGGAGGGGGGCTCGGTCGGTTGAGAAGATTAATCGCGCCCGGGCACAAGTGAACAGGGTGGTTGCGCGTTTCGTGCGGAGAAACGGCGGTGTGGTGGTGAGGCATGTGGACCTGGAATCGCCGAAGTGGCAGTTTCGGAGGAGTGATGGGGTTCATCTTAATGACATTGGTTCTGATTTATGGGCCCTGGGTTTGCGGGATGGTGTGGAGCAAGCCTTGGGTGTGTGGCGGGTCCAGGCCACGTAAGGTGTCACGTGTCCTGTCCTGTGGCGGGGGTAGGTCTGGTCAAGAAGCGGTTGTAAGGGATTGGTAGCTGGACCGAGAGGCACTGTCTTGGTATGGTGTCTCTGGGTTCCGGGAAATTGCAGGCACGGGGTTCTGCAAAGTTTGGGGGGTATTAATCCGTGGGGTGATTAATACCTCATCTCTGGGTCGGAGTGTTGCGGCCAGGGATATTGGTGTAGGAAAGGGTTTCTGGACCGGGCCTACATAGGGTTTCATGTACCGTTTATTATTATTATGTGTTACCTATTATTGTGTAATTGGGGTCGCCCGTTGGACGGCGCCCCCTTTGTGTTAGTATGTTAATAATAGGTAATAAAGGCTGCTGTGGCCAATTTGTTTAACCAAGTCGCATGCAGTCGGTGTGTTATTTTTAGGTTAAGTTTGGGGGGTATAGTAACCATCACGACCGGAGAATCCTTCCTCAGTGGTCAAGTATTTGTTAACAATAAGTCTATCTAGTTATCTATATATACATGTATCTATAGATATAGTGCCTTGAAAAAATCTTCATACCCCGTGAACTTCTCTAAATGTTTTCACGTTACATCCAAAAGATAAAATGTACTTTATTGGCATTCCATACAATTATAGCTCTGGCAGTATGTTTAGGGTCATTGTCATGCCGGAAGGTGAACCTACGTCCCACTTAGCTGTGTCCTCTACATGGTTTAGATCAGGGGTGGGGAACCTTTTTTCAGCCGGGGGCCATTTGGAAATTTCTACCAACCTTCGGGGGCCGCACAAAATTATCAATGTGAAAATTACCTGGCTATATTTGGTCAAACAATTAACTCACCCCTACTGTGGCGGCCGGAGCGGCTTCTCTTTGGTGCGGCTGTGATGTTGGATGATACTAATCATATTTCTTCTCACAACTGCTTTTCTGTCTCGGTCTGAAGGAGGCGCTGGAGGCACACACAACACATAGGAGACACTGGAGGCACGCACAACACATAGGAGACACTGGAGGCACGCACAACACATAGGAGACACTGGAGGCACACACAACACATAGGAGACACTGGAGGCACACACAACACATAGGAGACACTGGAGGCACACACAACACATAGGAGACACTGGAGGCACGCACAACACATAGGAGACACTGGAGGCACACACAACACATAGGAGACACTGGAGGCACACACAACACATAGGAGACACTGGAGGCACACACAACACATAGGAGACACTGGAGGCACACACAACACATAGGAGACACTGGAGGCACGCACAACACATAGGAGACACTGGAGGCACACACAACATATAGGAGACACTGGAGGCACTCACAACACATAGGAGACACTGGAGGCACGCACAACACATAGGAGACACTGGAGGCACACACAACACATAGGAGACACTGGAGGCACGCACAACACATAGGAGACACTGGAGGCACGCACAACACATAGGAGACACTGGAGGCACACACAACACATAGGAGACACTGGAGGCACACACAACACATAGGAGACACTGGAGGCACACACAACACATAGGAGACGCTGGAGGCACACACAACACATAGGAGACACTGGAGGCACGCACAACACATAGGAGACGCTGGAGGCACACACAACACATAGGAGACACTGGAGGCACACACAACACATAGGAGACACTGGAGGCACACACAACACATAGGAGACACTGGAGGCACACACAACACATAGGAGATGCTGGAGGCACACACAACACATAGGAGACACTGGAGGCACACACAGCACATAGGAGACACTGGGACTGCTCTATATACATTACAGGAGTCACTGAAGGCAGATACATCACTGGAGGGACTGGGGGCATATACATCACATTGAAAACGCTGGGACTGACGTATACACAACAGAAAGGAAACGCTGGGACTGACGTATACACCACAGAAAGGAAACGCTGGGACTGCTGTATATACACAACACAGGAGACACTGGAGGCACATACATCACATGAGGAGCTATATATGCTCCCAGCCCCTCCTGTGATGTAAATGCCCACAGCCCCTCCTGTGTTGTGTATGTCCCCAGTGTCTCCTGTGATGTATATGCCCCCAGCATCTCCAATGTGATGTATAAGTCACAGGAGACGCTGAAGGCAAACAACACAAGAGGGGCTGGGGGGCATACACAATGCAAGAGGGGCTGGGGGGCATACACAACGCAAGAGGGGCTGGGGGGCATACACAACGCAAGAGGGGCTGGGGGGCATACACAACGCAAGAGGGGCTGGGGGGCATACACAACGCAAGAGATACTGGGGGGCATACACAACACAAGAGGGGCTGGGGGGCATACACAACGCAAGAGGTGCTGGGGGGCATACAGAACGCAAGAGGGGCTGGGGGGCATACAGAACGCAAGAGGAGCTGGGAGCAAAGCCATCACTGAGGGGGGCACAGACATCACTGGGGGAACACAACACTGGGGGTGATGCACAGCATTGGGAGGGCACACAGCACTGCCCCCCAGTAATGTCAAGGCTCTGCACACAGCACCTGCAGAGCCCTGACATTACCGGGGAGCCACAAACCTGAGGTGATAGACAGCATGGGGTGAGGGACACAGCACTGATCGTTGCACACAACTCTGGAGGGAGGGTACACAAAGTACTGGACGGGGAGCAGAGTGCAGGCGCGCGCGCACAGAGCGCCGGAGACAGTGCAGGCCGGAGGGCAGAGGGGCAGGCAGATCGCTCTGGAGTTGAAAGGTGTGGTCACACCACACGACAGGACATAGGGGCGGGCACATCGCGCCGAGGGCAGAGGGGGCAGATCGCTCCAGAGGGCAGAGGGGCGGGCACACCACACGAGGGGAAAGAGGGGCGGGCAGATCGCTCCGGAGGGCAGAGGGGCGGGCACACTGCACGAGGAGAAAGAGGGGCGGGCAGATCGCTCCGGAGGGCAGAGGGGCGGGCACACACAGCACGAGGGGAAAGAGGGGCGGGCACACCGCACGAGGAGAAAGAGGGGCGGGCACATCGCTCCGGAGGGCAGAGGGGCGGGCACACACACAGCACGAGGGGACAGAGGGGCGGGCACACACCGCTGATTACGCTACTGGACAGCGGGAGAGCCCATTGGTTCTCCCAAATAGTGCATGTGGTCATTTAAAGGGCTGGCGGCCCCAGCACTACAGCCCCCGGGAATGTGCCCGGGGGCCGCATAAAAGGTCATGGCGGGCCGCATGCGGCCCGCGGGCCGGAGGTTCCCCACCCCTGGTTTAGATCAAAGCATAAACAGTACATATGTTAGAATGGCTCAGTCATAGGCCAGACCTAAATCACATTGAGAATCTGTGACAAGACTTACAAATTGCTGTTCACAGATGCCACCATCAAATCTCACAGAGCTAGAGCTATTTTGCAAAGAAGAATGTGCAAAAATGTCAGCTTCCAGATAGGCAGAGGTGGTAGAGACATACCCCAAATGACTTGTAGCTGTCATTGCAGCAAAAGGTACCCTACAAAGTACTGACTCACGCCAGTTGCATACAAATACATGTCAGAATTTTTCGATTTATATTTTTAAAATATTTTGAAAGCCATGAATCATTTCCTTTATGCTTGACTAACACTTGCTACTTAGTGTTGGTATATTACATACCATTCCAATAAAATCTATTTAAGTTTTGTGGGTGTAATGTAAAAAAAATATGGAAAAGTTCATGGGGCATGAATATTTATTAAAGGCACTATACCATAACTAGTCTGTGCAGGCAAGAAATGCAAAGTTACTGGTTTAAAAATAATACAATATTTTGAATGCCCTTATTTACGTAACAGTTTATTTATACTGCATAAATATATTTGAGGTCTTTATACAGTATGTTTTTTGGCAGTCCATCTTTTCTCATGAAAAGTTGATCATTAGCAAAATTAAAGAGAGCCTGTTATACGGTTATATAAACAGGATCTGAGGATGTAACGACGCAGTAAAGGCGACTCAGTGGTGACTACAAACAGTTATTTATTTTATACAAATAAAAGGGGCTTTGGCCATAATGTATAATCAGGGAACGGCACAAGAGGCAATTCTAAAACAGATTAATACACGGTAAGAGATGTACGAAATATAAATGCAATATTATTACACTTGGTTACTTATAACACTAAATAACAGGTACAATAAGGTTGCCTTAGTTGTATTCCATCTGTCAGGGAGGCATCTCTAGATACCCTTCTCTAGATAACACAATCTAATAACCAACAGGCCCTAACGGCTATGGCACAACCCGCTAGGCCACAAGTCCAATTTTAGTGGGTAACTTTCCCCATTTAGTATCGTGCATCTGGACAGGAAGCAACGACCAGGTTCAAAGTCTGTTGCTGCAGAGATAGAAAAAGAGTTCCGGCGCTGCACTCACATCTCCCATAGCTTGTATCACTATGTATCCAGGACATCTTCAGAGGGCTCCATGAAAGAAACAGTAGTAAGTAACTGCATCACTGCCCCCTGTTATATTCTGTTCCAGAAGGGGCGCTAGATGCTGCAGTGAAGTGAGTGCAGCCCAAGCCTCCGGTGACATCACGTTCAAGCCTTCTCTCAAAATGAAACTTTACAAAAAGTGCAATAAAAAAACCACAACAGAATTAGCGATTAGCTTGATAGTGAGAAGTGTGGGGCATTGTATAATAAAGCTAATTACAAAAGTGGTTAGGGTGTAAAAAAATATTTAGAAAGGACATTTTAAGTGCTGAACCACCTCTGAGGTTTCTAAATTACTTACCATTGCCATAAGCCGAAGCACACCTGGCTGTAAATAGCCATTTTCTTTACAAGTTACAGATACAAGGAGCAAAAACCGGTTCCATGGTTGTGATGCTGCATGAGATGCTAGGCAAAACAAGTAATTAAAATTAAATATTTGGTTTAAACTTTTTTTAAACAATAAAATGTATTGGACAAAAATAGGAAACAACATTATTATTTTTTTGCTATCATGCACAGAATCTCCTGATAGTAAGTGAAAATAATACGCAGTAAAGCTGGGGTCACACTAAACGACAGCGACAACGACGTCACCATTTTCTGTGACGTAGCAGCGACCTTGTAAGTCGCTGTTATGATCGCTGCTTAGCTGTCAAACACAGCGACGCAGCAGCGATCATAACGTCTCTACATGTGCAGAGAACAGGGAGCCGCGCACACTGCTTAGCGCTGGCTCCCTGCACTCCTAGCTACAGTACACATCGGGTTAATTAACCCGATGTGTACTGCAGCTACATGTGCAGAGAGCTGGGAGCCGCGCACACTGCTTAGCGCTGGCTCCTTGCTCTCCTAGCTACAGTACACATCGGGTTAATTAACCCGATGTGTACTGCAGCTACATGTCACAGTGCAGAGAGCAGGGAGCCGCGCACACTGCTTAGCGCTGGCTCCTTGCTCTCCTAGCTACAGTACACATCGGGTTAATTACACGATGTGTACTGCAGCTACATGTGCACAGAGCAGGAGCCGGCACTAGCAGCAAGAGCGGCGGAGGCTGGTAACGAAGGTAAATATCGGGTAACCAGGGAAAGGTCTTCCCTTGGTTACCCGATGTTTACAGTGGTTACAGCTTTCCGCAGCTGCCAGACGCCGGCTCCTGCTCCCTGCTCGCTTCATTTCGTCGCTCTCTCGCTGTCACACACAGCGATGTGTGTGTCACAGCGGGAGAGCGACGACGAAAAAATGAAGCAGGACATTCAGCAACGAGCAACGACCTCACAGCAGGGGCCAGCTCGTTGCTGGATGTCACACACAGCGACAGCGACGGGACATCGCTGCAACGTCACAGAAAATGGTGACGTAGCAGCGACGTCGTTGTCGTCGTCGCTGTGTGTGACACCACCATTAGGAGTAATGAGAAGTCCTATGTTCTCTATATACAAACAATACAGTAAAATGAGATAGTACAGACAATGTTACATCTATCAGTGAAAGAGACAAAAGGAACACAATGAAAGAACACATTAACCCCTTCACGACTGGCCGATTTTTATTTTTTTTTGCTTTTCGTTTTTTGTTTTAGCCATTCTTCTTCCGAGAGACGTAACTTTTTTATTTTTCTGTCAATATGGTCATGTGAGGGCTCATTTTTTTGCGGAACGAGCTGTACTTTTAAATGAAACCATAAGTTTTACCATATTGTGTACTGGAAAATGTCGCGGGCGGGGAGGAGGGTGTCGGCACACTACGCTCACCCCTTCTGCTCGGGTCCGGCAGCTGCTCAGTGGTGGCTCGAGCTGTGTGCCGGATCCCGGGGTTTCTCGAGCGACACTCCTCGCCCGTGAGTGAAAGGGGTTTTGTGGTTGGGTGTGGGGGATTGTTATAGTTCGTGACGCCACCCACGGTTGTGGTGATTTCACCACCGCTGCTCAATTCGGGGGTCCCGGGGATGGTGATGCGGAGCAGCCAGGTGTTGTGTTGTCCCTCCGTGGGTAGGGGTTGGTGATCCCGGGGCCCGGTGGTGGAGAAGGAGGTGCGGGGCCTGGTGGGCGCAGGGACGCGGGGGCAGCGCTGTGCCTTGCGGCACTGTGATACTCACTCAGCCTGAGACATGGACACAGTTTGTACGATAAACCAAACGGCTGGTAGGACGGTCCCACAGACGGCTGCACCTGCACTCCCGGTAGGTGACGGTGATGTCCCTCTTCCTTGCACCTATGTTTGACTTGTGGTAGCGGTGGATTCCCTCCGGTTACCCGCTCCCCGAGTGCAATCTGGGCCGGAGGAGCTCTACACTTTGCCCGCAGGCGCTGGCCCTGAGAAACTGGTGCCGTGGCGGTGGCGGTGTCTCTCTGCTTCAGGTTGGGCTGTTGCCTTCATCGGGACTTGGTTGTTGGGGGTTCTACGTCCCCTTCACTGACGGATTCGGCAAATTTGGCGACTCCTAGCCTTGCCGGGGTCCGAGAGGCCCCTGCCCTGGTGCTGACTGTCCTTCGGAACACTGCTCCAGACCACCGGGCACACAGCCAACGGGGTCCTTCCAGGAACTTCCAAACGGTCCCCCTCCAGACAGTCACCGCCGTCGCTGACCTTGCTGATCTGGCCCTACACAAAGCTGGACCCTTCAGGCTTTCTTTCTCTACTGCCACTTCACTTGCTTTCCTCCTTTTCCACTTTTCTACTTTCACTTCTTGTTTGCTCTCTCACTTAGCTCCTCACTCCTGCTCCTCCCTGAGCTATCTGCCTGGTTTCTCCCGCCTCCAGAGTTGTGAGCTCCTCGGTGGGTGGAGCCAACCGCCTGGCCCACCCCCTGGTGTGCATCAACAGACTCCTGGAGGAAGGCAACAAGGATTTCTGGTTAGCATTGATGTGCCTACCTGGAGTGTGGGGTGTGGTGGTGTGCGACCTGTGACCCCTGGCTTGCCCAGGGCGACACAAAAACAGCAAGCTTAAATTAAATTGTGGAAAAATTGAAAAAAAAGTGATATTTTTTTTTTGGTTTTGAGATATTTTAATCACTGTGTTCACTATATGGTAAAACTGATGTGTGGGTGTGATGCCTCACGTAAGTGCGAGTTCACACCAAAACATGTATAGATTTACTTTTGTATAAGGGGTTAAAATAAAATCAAAAGTTTGTCCGAAAAAAGTGGCACATTTTTTTTTGGGATCTATGGCTCACTGATGGCTTATTTTTTGTGTCTCAGGCTGACGTTTTTAACTGTACCATTTTTGCTACGTTTTGATCGCCTGTTATTGCATTTTGCGCAAAATTTGTGGAGACCAAAAAACGTAATTTTGGCGTTTGGAATTTTTTTAATGCTACGCCGTTTACTGATCAGATTAATTGATTTTATATTTTGATCGGGCGTTTCTGAACGCGGCGATACTAAATGTGTGTATATTTTTTATTTTTGTAACCCTTTCATTTTCAATGAGGTGAAAGGGGGGTGATTTAAACTTAGGGGTTTTTTTTAACTTTTTTTTTTAACTTTTTTTTTATTTTACTAGTCCCCCTAGGGGGCTATATGGATCAACAATCAGATCGCTCTGCCATATCTGCTGATCACAGCTACACAGCTGTAAACAGCAGATATGCTCATTTTCTGCCTCACCCAGCTCCGGGCCAGGTGAAACTGAAAGTAATTCATGTGAGCTATAGGAGTCATCACATGACCCTGTGCTACCATGACAACCACCAGAAGTCACGTGATCACATCATGTGACTTCCGGTATCGGCCAGTGAGTAAATGTTTACCGCCAATGCCGTTATAATAGCACTGTCACATATTGACAGCGCCATTTAAGGGGTTAAATGGCATGAGCAGATAACAATTCTGCTCGTGCCTGGCAGGCACACATCTCAGCTGTGAAAATCAGCTGAGATGTGCGCCTATTGCGGCAAGGTGCCGGCAGCAGATCGTGGGCAGTAACACTATGACCGCTAGGACGTAAT
>NW_027444497.1:0-21933 GCF_048569485.1 Anomaloglossus baeobatrachus | reverse complement strand
ACAGGTACTGCAACAACGCACCCCACACCCCGAGATAGGCACATCAGTCAGACACCAAATCCTTGTTGCCTCCCTCCAGGGGCTGATGTCCACACCAGGTGGGGTGGAGCCAGGCGGTTGGCCCCACCCACTGAGGAGTTCACAGTCCTGAAGGCGGGAAAGGAAGACAGTTGAGTAAGGGAGGTCAAAGAGTGAGGAGTAAAGTGGTAGTAGAGGAGCAGACTGACCGTGTCCGGGTACGTGGCCCGAGCACCAAGAGCAAGGTTGGCAGACGGTGGTGGCCGTCTGCAGGAGAGGCAGATCAACGCGGAACCATAGGACCAGGGACAAGCGGTGGCCCGCCGGTACCGAACCGGGGAGCGAAGTGAAGCCAGCACAAACCGGCAGGGCTTGCGGACCCCAACCAGGCTTGGAGTCGCCGTTAAGCAGGTCAAATCTGTTAGTGACCGGAACCCCAGGGGTTTCCAAACAGCCAAGACCAGATTGAAGGCAACCGTCCAAACAGCGAAAGGGAAATACAGCTACTGCCACAGCTAGAGTTCCCAGGGCCAGAGCCTGCGGGCATAAGGGCTCCTCCGGCATATATCCACGCTGGGGAGCGGGTTACCGGTGGGAAGCCATCGGGACCGAAGTTACACAAAAGGTGCAGGGAAAGGCAGCCACCACCAACCGTCCGGGAGAAACCACAACAGCCGGCTGCGGGACCCGTCCATCCAGCCGTTTGTTTTACCAGAGACTCTGCATCAGTTCTTGGCTGAGTGAGTACCACCGTGCCATCCGGCACCGCGCTGCCCCCGCACCTCACCAACCGCGCCCTCCCCGCCTCACCTCACCGGGCCCCGGGACAACCAACCCCTACCCACGGAGGGGGAAACAACATCCCAGCTGCTCCCTGCCATCACTCCCGGGATCCCCGTCACCAGCAGCGGTGGTGCCCCGACCTCACCACAAACCGTGGGTGGCGTCATGGACCAAATCCCCAAACCAAACCACCCCTTTCACTCACAGGCGAGGAGCGCCGCTCGAGTCCCCGGATCCGGCCCACCGCTCGAGCCACCAAGAAGCAGCAGCGCCGGACCCGAGCGTGGTGAGCGCAGCGCCCTCCCCGCCCGCGACAACTTGGCGTCACGAACAGGATCTTACTGTTCTACCGGCTGGTAGAAGTGCGTCTTGTGTCCCGCTGGCGGTGTCCGGACAAAAAAATTTCAGAAGCCGCCATCTTGGGTGCGAAGATTTTCCCGCTCGAGCATCTTCTCAAGCAGTGGAGGCGCAAAAGCCGAAGCTCCGCCCCTGAAGAGGAGGTGCTGAGAAATGACCAAGGGGGGACGGATGGCATCCGGCCGCATGTGAGCCGCAGCTATAAAAGCAGGGACGCCAGGACCCTGCGGCCATATTTGGTTCCTGGGAGACACCGCTGCTAGTATGCACCGTCCGTCCGGTAACACCGCAGTCCCCGCGCCCGCGCCTGGAACCGCAGCGTGGGTGGAGGTCTGGACCGTCCAGCTAAGCAGCCGCCTGCAGGTCGGAATGCAGCTCCTCCTGGAGGAGTGGGAGGCCGACATGGCGGACGTGGTGGCGGCCATACGGAGACGTGAGGTGGAGGAAGAATTAGAAGAGCGGGTAAGCGACCCACGCCCCTGTGTTCCTACGGGATCGGTCATTGCGGCTGAGGGGCCCGGTCTGCGCCCGCTCGCCCTGCTGCCTCCCCCGCTACCGGTGTTGGCTGCCGCTGCCCCGCCACTAGGCCCGCTACCCCCGCAACCGGTAGCGGAACCCTGCCTGTCCGCCCAAGCGGACCCGCCTGCAGCTGAAGCCCGTAGCCGCCCCAAGCCACTTCCCTGGAAGCTTCCGAAGACATCGCCTGTCAGCGAAGGCGTGCCAGTGGCAACAGAAGTAACTGTGCCTAGTCCCGTTCCGGCTCCGGTGATCCGTCCCGTGCAGGAGGAGGCGGAAGTCAAGCGGGAGATGACCCCTGTGCCCATCCCCTGCGCCTCGGCTGAGGCTGCGCCGGGTGGTTGCTGCAAGGCAGCGCCACAGGCCATGTCACCGCGGGATCTTCCACCGAGGGTGCCAGTAGTGGGCAGTGTAGTGGAAGTCCCGCAGGGCCCGACCCGCGCGCAGGGGCAAGCAGCAGCCCCTTACTGAGACAGGGAACCGACCCCGCTGGGCCGAGAAATTGCGGAGAGGGAGAAGCGGAAGGCTGAGCTGATAGCCCGCACCATCCAAGAAAAGGAGAGCCTCCGCAGAGCCACCTTCCGGGTATGGGGCCCGATCCACGAGGGGCAAGTGAGAAGGTTCGATGTCCGTTGGGGATACGGATTTATCTTTGAGCCGGGCCTGGAGGCCGAAGTGTTTGTGGCCCGTCGGGACGTTAATGCCCATCTGCCAGAGGACCACCCAGGCCGCAACCTGCTCCCGGGCGACTTAGTTACCTACACGCGGCACTGTGGAGAGAGGGGCTGGTTTGCCCTGGACGCCAAATTGAGAGGAGGCCAGGAGGCCCAAGCACCAGCCCAGCCCCCTCATCCGGCCTGTGTTGTGGATCTAAAGTAAGGCAGCGGTCCCTCCGTTGCACCGTTGTCCCCGCTGGGACCATCAGTACCGTTACCTGTTAAATGAATGACTGTAATCAACCAAAGATGTTACCTGATTGTCGACAGTGATTGAACCGGCCGTTGCCGGCAAGTAGTCCCCGTAGGGACCCTTTGTTACCGTGCATAAGGAACTACTTATGGACATGCCTGAGAACTAGCAGGGCAACCACAAACTAGTGGAAATGTAAATATGTTGGCATGATTCCATTACCGCCTCTGGAGAGGCTGATTTGGAGGATGGGCCTGGAGGAAAGAGATGGCCCAGGCCCGCCACTACCGCAACCGGTGGCGATCCTCCGGGGGTCAGGGGTCCACCATGGACGTGGGGTCCCGTGAAGTGACCGTAGGGTGCGAAACACCGTACCCGTTCCCACTCGGGCAGCCTGGATCTGGACTGGGGTCAAGGAGTGCTGCCCACTTCTTAGGGGCAGCATCAGGGCCAGGTTGTTTGGGTGGGAGAGCGGAAGCCGTCTGTTTTAATAAAAAGTGACTACCATTAGTAACGTTAAAAGTACTGTGCCTCCCGTTAAGGGAAGATCCATAAAAAATGCTTGTTGAATGTTTTTACATGTTTTCTACCTCTGTCAGTTAAAAAAGAAAAATAAAACCGGTGATAAACGGGCAGCCCGCGGACGGTCTGCATTTAACCAAGGGGGAATGTGGCGCCCTGGACTAGCCAGGTCGTCACAGGTACTGCAACGACACACCCCACACCCCGAGATAGGCACATCAGTCAGACACCAAATCCTTGTTGCCTCCCTCCAGGGGCTGATGTCCACACAAGGTGGGGTGGAGCCAGGCAGTTGGCCCCACCCACTGAGGAGTTCACAGTCCTGGAGGCGGGAAATGAAGGCAGTTGAGTTAGGGAAGTGGAAGAGTGAGGAGTAAAGTGGTAGTAGAGGAGCAGACTGACCGTGTCCGGGTACGTGGCCCGGGCACCAAGAGCAAGGTTGGCAGACGGTGGTGGCCGTCTGCAGGAAAGGCAGATCAACGCGGAACCGTAGGACCGGGAACGGGCGGTGGCCCGCCGGTACCGGACCGGGGACGGGCGGTGGCCCGCCGGTACCGAACCGGGGAGCGAAGTGAAGCCAGCACAAACCGGCAGGGCTTGCGGACCCCGACCAGGCTTGGAGTCGCCGTTAAACAGGTCAAATCCGTTAGTGACCGGAACCCCAGGGGTTTCCAAACAGCCAAGACCCGATTGAAGGCAACCGTCTAAACAGCGAAAGGGAAATACAGCTACCGCCACAGCTAGAGTTCCCAGGGCCAGAGCCTGCGGGCAAAAGGGCTCCTCCGGCATATATCCACGCTGGGGAGCGGGTTACCGGTGGGAAGCCATCGGGACCAAAGTTACACAAAAGGTGCAGGGAAAGGCAGCCACCACCAACCGTCTGCGAGAAACCACAGCAGCCAGCTGCGGGACCCGTCCATCCAGCCGTTTGTTTTACCAGAGACTCTGCATCCGTTCTTGGCTGAGTGAGTACCACCGTGCCATCCGGCACCGCGCTGCCCCTGCGACCCCGCACCTCACCAACCGCGCCCTCCCCGCCTCACCTCACCGGGCCCCGGGACAACCAACCCCTACCCACGGAGGGGGAAACAACATCCCAGCTGCTCCCTGCCATTGCTCCCGGGATCCCTGTCACCAGCAGCGGTGGTGCCCCAACCTCACCACAAACCGTGGGTGGCATCATGGACCAAATCCCCAAACCAAACCACCCCTTTCACTCACAGGCGAGGAGCGCCGCTCGAGTCCCCGGATCCGGCCCACCGCTCGAGCCACTGAGCAGCAGCAGCGCCGGACCCGAGCGTGGTGAGCGCAGCACCCTCCCCGCCCGCGATACAATGCAAAACACGTCATGAATCATTACATATCCTTGGACACAGCAGGGCGGGCTACCAGCTATCCCATGGTGTAGCAATCTGAAGCAACCATCATAGCCTGTATAAAAGCAGAGGCAGGAATTCAAGCATCTAGTGTAATTTGAATTTGGAAAATAACAGAATGACACAACTTACAGCTGAGCCATAGAAATTGGGAGGGAAATAAAACATTGAAGAAACTAAGGATGTCTTCATAACTTGCAGCTGTTATGAATTTTGTTTGGCACAGTTGCAGCAAAGTTGTATAGATTCATCATGATTTATAAAAATTGTAGCAAAATCTTTATGGTTCTACTACAGGAAATGTGATCTCAAGTTGTGAAGTCAGCTGTAACGCTTGCACTACCTTCAGGGAGTCGCATGAAAGGAAGGGTAGTCAGGAGAGCCGAGGTCTGAGAACAGGATGTCATGTATAATCATAAGGGGTAAACAGAGATGTAGTCAGGGCACAATCCGAGGTTCACAATACCAGAAGAACATGTAGTAGTAAATGGGAGCAAGCAAAGACGAGGTCAGATAACAGTCCGGGGTCCAAGACAGGAATAGGGAGCGAGCAAAGGAAAGTCCAATAACAGTCTGGGGTCAGAATACCAAGATCAAGTACAAGCAGACAAACAAACTATGGGAACACAGCAGAGCCAGAGACTACAACTGGCAGAGTTCTGGGGGAGCAACTCAGTAAAGAAGCCTGAGGAATTACCTGGAAGATGGAACAACTGAGTAACAAGCACCTCCCAGAAACATCCTGGACCCCAGTATGGTGACCAAGCTGCTAGTAGATAAGGGGCGTTTCACACATCTGGCATTTCGTCGGATTGCCGGATTGGTCACACTCCAGTACAGTGTTAATACTGTACAATGGCATCGCGGCAAGCTCCAGTCACATGCTCTGGTCACATGGCAGCATGTGACCGGATGTTGCCGCAATGCCAATGTACAGTATTAACACTGTACGCTGCGCTGGATCCAGCAATCTGGCGAAATGCCACATGTGTGAAACAGCCCTTAACAAGAATGGCACCGCAGAGAATCTCCAACGGCAAGATGCTCTGCACAATCTGCACAAGGAACAGACACATTGCCAGATCTGTAAGTGCAGCGGAGCATCTCCAAAGGCAAGATGCTCTGCACAAGGAATAGATCACTACCAGATCTGTAAGTGCAGCGGAGCATCTCCAGATCTGTGAGATGCTCTGCACAGAGAATCGTGACATCAGCCTATAGTTTGTGGTATGACAGCACAGTTATGGAGATGATCAGTGTGTGAAGAATAGAGTCATTCTTCTTTTCCTGGGAAATTGGAGTATTTTGATTCACTGAGAATCGAATTCTCTGGGAAAATTCTGCAAATCTGATTAATTCAAACTTAAAATGATTAGTTCATCTTGAGTGGAAAAGTCATAGGGAGCAGACACGTTGGGTGGTCCCTGGCACTTTATGGGAGGAGTAGGGTTTGACATTGACGCAGTTGAAAGTATCTCCAGTGAGAAATACATTGTTTCTACTCCTTTTCTCTATTATATTACATGACATTTGGAACTCTAGATACGAGGGACAGATAAACAGTATTCATACTCAAACTCTGATACCTAAACACCCGCATCTAATATATCAGGGCAATAAATAATGAGGAATGCCGCGGTAAAGATTAAGTATTAACCCTTAAGACCCGATGACTTAGGATATTGTGAGCTGCCCCTTTAATCATTGCATATCTGCTTCCACCAAAATACTTCTGCTCATAGAAAAAATTTGCCGAGAAAGGGTTAAGGTGAAACTAGGGTCTTGGGAGTCTCTTGTGCTTTTCTGAAGACTCTTATATTTTAAGCTCACAGTGGGATGCCTCTTCTTAAACGCCAGTGTAAAATAACTCAGTTTGAGATGAAACATTTGATAAGATCCCACTTGTAGCAGCTCCTCTTTATTAATAATCGTCCCCGGTGCCTTCATTCTATCCTCTCGGGGAATTTCATACTTCTGCTTCTTTGCTCATGCTCTCAATGTGAAATATTCTTCAGCTCCTCAGACACTCATCAACATTAGCAGCTTTATCAAGCATGACACCTCCTCGGATTGTACAATATTTCTTACAGATCACACTTTCGACATCATCTTCTTGCCCAAACATGAAATAAACCAAAGTGATGCCTTCATTGATCTTGGAAGGGGCAGAACAGCAGCAAGTCAAGAGCGCTGAGCCCCTGTTGATAGATTTCTCGTAAAAATAAAGCCTCAAAAATGTTTACAAATACAGTAAATAAGGAGTTGGGAACAAACGAGTGCAATACATAGTGCTGTGTAGAATGGTCTCATATTATTTGGTTGTGTCACACTCAACTTCGATGAGAGCATAAAGTCAGTTGCTGCAGAAACCACGATCCCGGAGGGATATCTGGCTATTTTCTGTGTCGAGACTCCTAACAGAGGCTCCATAGACTTTTTTTGATTTGCATACTTCCCAGGGGGCAATGTACCTAGGATTTCACTGTGTTGAATGCCCTCGTTGGCTGGCGGCAGTGTTTTCTCTGGCTGGTCTCCACGAGATCAGTGATTGTTTTGTCTTGCTGGTCTACTAGGCATTGCTCCCACCTGGCCAGAATCCTACTCCACACTGATGAGGGGCAATACACCGAAATAGCTGTCTGTGGATGGATACCTGACCTTGGTATTTCCCTTGTCATATCTTTAAACTCATCAAAGATTTGGATATTGACTAAAAGGGCCCCTTAAAATGGTGGTTATGGTGGTCTCCTAAAAAGAGCCACTCCTTGGCTATGTCCTTCCCGGAGGGATATCTGGCTATTTTCTATGTCGAGACTCCTAACAGAGGCTCCACGGACCTTTTTTGATTTGCATATTATTTGATTATGTCACACACAACTTTGATGAGAGCCTAATATCAGCCGCTGCAGAAAGCCATGATCCCTTAGTCCAAAAATTAAGCAAAGGAACCAGAAAGTGGCATGGTTATTGCTGCACTGCTGAAGGGTGATGCTGAAGGGCGCCTATTATTTACTTCCAGTGTATTGGCTGTTTCATCATTCATCAGCAGCGCAGTGATTAACACAATTTTCCAGTGATTTTCTGGTTCCTTTGCATCAAAAAAAACAGTAAACACATGTCATTGCAGTGAACTTTTCAAAGGTCACAGTGTGATGGTGTGATAGAGATATTGGGGGTTGTGTATCATTTTGTGTATGTTCATATTTTAGGAGTGTTGCCTTGTTCATTCTGTGTATTCCTTGTCTTATCTGCAGGTTACGTAGCTCGGTTACCATTTGACTGCCTTTTGTTGAACCACTGCTGACATTTCCTGAGTGTCCATTCATTACTACCCAGCTCTCCAAATGCTGGAAATCATCCCCTGCAGTGCCTCTGTCTCTAGGTCTGAGGGTGGGGGCCTGAAAGTCATCCAACCTGTCTTTTTAACGTAAGATATAAGGATTGTGTCCGAGAAGGACAAGAGAGAAGCAGTAAGAGTTATCCTCTGAGGGAGAAGCTGATGGCCAGCACCCCAGGGAGACTTGGAGAAACCCTGATTTTCCTGGAAAAGGCTTGTGGAGGTAAGACGCCCTGGACTAGCCAGGTAGTCACAGACATAACAGCACACACACCCCCTCCCCTAGACAGTTCCCACCAGTCAAACAAAATCCTTGTTGCCTCCCTCCAGGGTCTGATGTCCACACCAGGTGGGGTGGAGCTAGGCGGTTGGCTCCACCCACCGATGAGTTCACAGGCCTGGAGGCGGGAAAAGTGACAGATGAAGTTTGGAGGTGAAAGTGAGAGGACAGAACCTGTTAGTGTCTGGGTAGGAGCCCAGGCACTGTCAGCAAGGTTGGCAGACGGTCGTGGCCGTCTGCAAGAGGTAGTGGATCTCTGCCGAACCGTAGGACCGGGGTCGGGCGGTGGCCCGCCGGTGGCCCGCCGGTACCGAACCGGGGAGCGGAGTGAAGCTAAGCACAAAGGCAGGGCCATCTGAACCCGACTAGGCTTGGAGCCGCCGACAAAGGTCAAATCCGAGAGTGACCGGAACCCCAGGGGTTCCCTAACACCCAAGACCCGACAGAAGTCAACAGTCCACACCGTGAGGATACACAGCCACTGCCACAGGCTAGAGATCCAAGGGCCAGCGCCTGTGGGCAAAACGGGCTCCTTCGGTACCTATACGCCGGGCAGCGGACTACCGTTGGGAAACCATCGGAGTCAACACACTCTACACAGGTGCAGGGAAAGACAGCCACCATCAACCTGTCCGGGGAGAGCAAAGACACTGCAGCCAGCTGCGGGACCCGTCAATCCGGCCGTTTGGTTTACCAGAGACTCTGTGGATTTGTGCCTGAGTGAGTACCACAGTGCCATCCGGCACCGCGCCGCGCTGCCCCTGCAACCCTGCACCCCGGCCATCCAGCCTCCCCATCCCACAACCGGGCCCCGGGATCACCAACCCCTACCCACGGAGGGGACAACATCCTAGCTGCTCCCTGCCATCGCTCCCGGGATCCCCGTTATCAGCAGCGGTGGTGCCCATCATCACCACGACCCGTGGGTGGCATCACGAACAATCTCCCAAAACAAACCACCCCCTTTTCACTCGTGGGCGAGGAGCGCTGCTCGAGTCCCCGGGTCCAGCCCACCGCTCGAGCCACCGAGCAGCAGCAGAAGTCCCCGGACCCGAGCGTAGTGAGCGCGCCCCTCCACCCGCGACAACTTGCCGTCATGAACAGGATTAGAACCAATCTACCTACCGGTAGAAGTGCGCCTTGTAGTCCCCGCCGGCGGCGTCCGGCCAAGAAATTTGAAGTTCCGCCATCTTGGGTGCGAAGATTTCCCGCTCGAGCGTCTTCCCCGAGCAGGGAAGGCGCGAAAGTGAATCCCCGCCCCCAGAAGGAGGAAGTGCTGGAAAGAACCAAGGGGGGGGCGGGTGCAGGTGTACCTGATGTAACCAAAGGTATAAAGAGCAGGGACTCAAGGACTCTGCTATACATCCGGTTCCTGGAAGCACAAGCGCTAACATGTCCGTCCCGTCCGGCAACGCTGAGATTCCGGAGCCCATGCCAGGAACAGCGGTGTGGGTGGAAGCCCGGACTGCGCAAATGTGCTGCCGCCTGCAGGCCCAGGTCTGATTCTTAATGGAGAGATGGTGGCCGAAATGGAGGAGGTAGCGGCGGCCGTGCGGAGACGCGAGGTGGAGACAGTGCTGCAGGAGCGGGTAAGCGACCCATGCCCCTGTGTCCCTGAAGGACTGGTCGCTGCGACTGAAAGGCCCGGTCTGCGCCCATTCACCCTGCTGCCTCCCCCGCCATCCGCACCGGCTGTTGCTGCCTCGCCACTAGGCCCGCTGCCCCTGACACCGGTAGCGGAGTTCAGCCCTGGAGGACCAGCCTGTAGGCGTTACTCGTGAACGGCCCGCACCCCTTCCGCTGCCATGGAAGATCCCGCAGGAGGTGCCCGTCCGCGAGAAGAATCCGTCGGCCCTGGAAGTGGCTGCACCCGAGACCGTCTCGGCTCCGGCAGTCCGTCCGGCTACAGGAGAGGTGGAAGACGTGAATCGGAAGGCCCAGCAGGTGAGGCCTGTCGCCCCTGAACCCCACACCCCGGCTGAGGCTGCGCCGGGTCGCCACTGCAAAGCAGCATCCCAGGCCGTGTCACCGCGGGACCCCCCATAGAGAGTACCAGTCGTGGCCGGTGTGAGGGAGGTCCAGCGGGGCCCGACCCGCGCGCAGGGGCACGCAAACGCCCCCTACTGGGACAGGGAGCCGAGCCAGCTGGGCCGTGAAATTGCCGCCCGAGAGCAGCAGAGGTCCGAGGTGCTAGCCCGCACCATAAAAGAAAAGGACAATCTGCGTAATGCCACTTTTCGGGTGCGGGCCCGATCCACGAGGGCCAGGTCAGGAGGTTTGACCCTCAGCGGGGATATGGCTTTGTTTATGAACCGGGCTTGGAGGCCGAGATATTTGTGGCTCGCCGGGCTGTAAACTCCCATCTGCCAACGGGCCACCCTGGTTGTGACCTGCAACCGGGCGAACTGGTGACCTACGCCCGACATTGCGGGGAGAGGGGCTGGTTTGCCCTAGATGTGAAGCAGAGGGAAGGCCGCGTTGTCCAGATGCGGTCCCAGTCCCCTCCCCCACCGTGCCGTCTGGATGTCGAGTTAGAGGAGGCATTTGAGGAAGGCGACCTCAAATAATGGCAGCGGTCCCCCGTTGCACTCCAGTTGTCCCCGTTGGCACCCTCAGCACTTTGTTTCCGTTGAATGAATACTAACTAATCCGAAGACTTACCTGATTACCGTCCATTGCAAGACAAGTTGTCCCCGTTGGGACCATCAGTATGTTTACTGCAAAACAGCCCACATGAGAAACTGCTCATGAACAAGGCCGAGAACTTGCAGGCCAACCACGAACTTGTGGTCTTGTAAATAAGTTGTGGGTTGTTTTTCGTTGCCGCCTCCGGAGAGGCAGATTGGAGGAAGGACCCGCAGCAGAGTAGGCTGGGGTCTGGCCACCACCAGGACCGGTGGCCATCCTCCGGGGGTCAGGGGTCCCCTGAAGTGACAGCCGGGTGCGAGACACCGTGCCCGCTCCTGCTCGGGTAACCTGGACAGGGACTGGGGTAAAGGGGTGCTGCCCGCTTCTTAGGGGCAGCATCAAGGTGAGGTGTAGGCTGCTTGGGTGGGGAGAGCAGAAGACCATGAACCCGTCCGTTATTAATAAAAAATGTTTATTATACCGTTAGTAACGTTAAAGAAAGTGCCTCCCGTAAGGGAAGATTTAAAAAGTATGCATATGTTGAATGTTTTCCGTGTTATTTATCTTTTCAGAAAAATAAAACCGGTGATGGATGGGCAGCCCGCGGACGGTCTGCATTTCACCAAGGGGGAATGTGACGCCCTGGACTAGCCAGGTAGTCACAGACATAACAGCACACACACACCCTCCCCTGGACAGTTCACACCAGTCAAACAAAACCCTTGTTGCCTCCCTCCAGGGTCTGATGTCCACACCAGGTTTGCCGGAGCCAGGCGGTTGGCTCCACCCACCAAGGAGTTCACAGGCCTGGAGGCGGGAAAAGTGACAGATGAAGTTTGGAGGTGAAAGTGAGAGCACAGAACCTGTTAGTGTCTGGGTAGGAGCCCAGGCACTGTCAGCAAGGTTGGCAGACGGTGGAGGCCATCTGCAGGAGGTAGTGGATCTCTGCGGAACCGTAGGACTGGGGTCGGGTGGTGGCCTGCCGGTACCGAACCGGGGAGCGGAGTGAAGCTAAGCACAAAGGCAGGGCCATCCGACAGCGACTAGGCTTGGAGCCGCCGACAAAGGTCAAATCCGAGAGTGACCGGAACCCCAGGGGTTCATCAACACTCAAGACCCGACAGAAGGCAACAGTCCACACCGTGAGGATACACAGCCACCGCCACAGGCTAGAGATCCAAGGGCCAGCGCCTGCGGGCAAAACGGGCTCCTTCGGTACCTATACGCCGGGGAGCGGACTACCGTTGGGAAACCATCGGAGTCAACCCACTCTACACAGGTGCAGGGAAAGACAGCCACCATCAACCTGCCCGGGGAGAGCAAAGACACTGCAGCCAGCTGCGGGACCCGTCAATCTGGCCGTTTGGTTTACCAGAGACTCTGTGGATTTGTGCCTGAGTGAGTCCCACAGTGCCATCTGGCACCGCGCCGCGCTGCCCCTGCAACCCTGCACCCCGGCCATCCAGCCTCCCCATCCCACAACCGGGCCCCGGGATCACCAACCCCTACCCACGGAGGGGACAACATCCTAGCTGCTCCCTACTATCGCTCCCGGGATCCCCATCACCAGCAGCGGTGGTGCCCATCATCACCACGACCCGTGGGTGGCGTCACGAACTATCTCCCCAAACAAACCACCCCTTTTTACTCGTGGGCGAGGAGCGCTGCTCGAATCCCCGGGTCCGGCCCACCGCTCGAGCCACCGAGCAGCAGCAGAAGTCCCCGGACCCGAGCGTAGTGAGCGCGTCCCTTCGCCCGCGACAGAGGATTGTGACTCATCTTCAGGATACTTATCTCACTACTGAACTATATTTCCCTCTGTGTGGTGGATTATTTTATGGACCATCTGGATTGCATGGGATAAATGTTCTTTGGATTGTTCACTCATCTATCACTCTGTTCATTGTGTGATATCGGAGAAGGATCCTGTGACAGTCGGACATCATTTCAAGCCAGTACCTTATGGAAACAACTCAGGATAAATATTTTCTTTAATTTGACACCACTCTACAGTCTGCAATTCCTGTGAAAATGGACTCTGGTCCTAAGCACTGGGTCACAATCCTTAGCTCCTCAGATTCAACCTGTACCCTCTCTTTCAAAGAGCACTTTTAAGTCTACCAGCCTTTTACGAGTCTCTATACAGCGGTAACTGATGGAAATACATCATGTGTCTGACAATGGCCTTCCTCCTTTGGGAACCATGCCATAGTCTCCAGTTTCCGCAGCAATGTACTCTCCAGTCTTGAGCCCTCTTTATTTTCCTTTTTTGGTGTCCTTCAGATGCATCTTTTTTCTCTTTCCAAGCAATTCAAGAAAGGCATCGATATATTGGAGAAAATCCAGAGAAGAGCAACCAAAATGGTAGAAGTTCTGCAAACCATGTCATATGAAGAACGGCTAAAAGAACTAGGGATGTTTAGTTTTAAAAAGAGAAGGCTGAGAGGAGACTTAATAGCGGTCTACAAATATCTGAAAGGTAGTCACAGTGCAGAGGAAACCACCCTATTCTCATTAGCTCAAGGAAGTACAAGAAGCAATGGGATGAAACCTAAAGGAAGGAGATTCAGATTAGACATTAGGAAACATTTTCTGATAGTGAGGCCAGGCAGAGAGTAGAACAAGCGACCACAGGAGGTGGTGAGGGCAGTCAGAAAATAGAACAGGCTACCACAGGAGGTGGTGAGGGCAGTCAGAGAGGGGAACAGGCTACGACGGGAGGTGGTGAGCTCTTCCTCAATGGAAATCTTCAAGCGGAAACTAGCTATACATATAGCTGGGATGATTTAGGAAATCCTACACTCACAGGGGGTTGGACCATTCTATAATTCTATGTACCTATTAGGTAGTGATATGTGAAACACTTGAGTCTGACTCAACATTATGCCTACCAGAAACAACATGGAGAGATATGTATTGTTTACTCAAAAAACTGATGAGTATATCTGTCCACAAAATGGCTGCTGATAGAGGTGCATCAGTCCATCAATGGCTGCTGATAGAGGTGCATCAGTCCATCAATGGCTGCTGATAGAGGTGCATCAGTCCATCAATGGCTGCTGATAACGGTGCATCAGTCCATCAATGGCTGCTGATAGCGGTGCATCAGTCCATCAAAGGCTGCTGATAGAGGTGCATCAGTCCATCAATGGCTGCTGATGGCGGTGCATCAGTCCATCAATGGCTGCTGATAACGGTGCATCAGTCCATCAATGGCTGCTGATAGCGGTGCATCAGTCCATCAATGGCTGCTGATAGCGGTGCATCAGTCCATCAATGGCTGCTAATAGCGGTGCATCAGTCCATCAATGGCTGCTGATAGCGGTGCATCAGTCCATCAATGGCTGCTGATAGAGGTGCATCAGTCCATCAATAGCTGCTGATAGAGGTGCATCAGTCCAGCAATGGCAGCTGATAGAGGTGTATTAGTCCATCAATGGCTGCTGATAGAGGTGCATCATTACATCAATAGCTGCTGATAGTGGTGCATCAGTCCATCAATGGCTGCTGATAGAGGTGCATCAGTCCATCAATGGCTGCTGATAGAGTTGCATTAGTCCATCAATGGATGCTGATAGAGGTGCATCAGTCCATCAATGGCTGCTGATAGAGGTGCATCAGTCCATCAATGGCTGCTGATAGCGGTGCATCAGTCCATCAATGGCTGCTGATAGCGGTACATCAGTCCATCAATGGCTGCTGATAGAGGTGCATCAGTCCATCAATGGCTGCTGATAGAGGTGCATTAGTCCATCAATGGCTGCTGATAGAGGTGCATCAGTCCATCAATGGCTGCTGATAGCGGTGCATCAGTCCATCAATGGCTGCTGATAGCGGTACATCAGTCCATCAATGGCTGCTGATAGAGGTGCATCAGTCCATCAATGGCTGCTGATAGCGGTACATCAGTCCATCAATGGCTGCTGATAGAGGTGCATTAGTCCATCAATGGCTGCTGATAGCGGTGCATCAGTCCATCAATGGCTGCTGATAGAGGTGCATCAGTCCATCAATGGCTGCTGATAGAGGTGCATCAGTCCATCAATGGCTGCTGATAGAGGTGCATTAGTCCGTCAATGGCTGCTGATAGCGGTGCATCAGTCCATCAATGGCTGCTGATAGAGGTACATTAGTCCATCAATGGCTGCTGATAGAGGTGCATCATTACATCAATGGCTGCTGATAGAGGTGCATCAGTCCAGCAATGGCTGCTGATAGAGGTGCATCAGTCCATCAATGGCTGCTGATAGCGGTGCATCAGTCCATCAAAGGCTGCTGATAGCGGTGCATCAGTCCATCAATGGCTGCTGATAGAGGTGCATCAGTCCATCAATGGCTGCTGATAGAGGTGCATCAGTCCATCAATGGCTGCTGATAGAGGTGCATTAGTCCGTCAATGGCTGTTGATAGCGGTGCATCAGTCCATCAATGGCTGCTGATAGAGGTACATTAGTCCATCAATGGCTGCTGATAGAGGTGCATCAGCCCATCAATGGCTGCTGATAGAGGTGCATCAGTCCATCAATGGCTGCTGATAGAGGTGCATCAGTCCATCAATGGCTGCTGATAGAGGTGCATCAGTCCATCAATGGCTGCTGATAGAGGTGCATCAGTCCATCAATGGCTGCTGATAGAGGTGCATTAGTCCGTCAATGGCTGTTGATAGCGGTGCATCAGTCCATCAATGGCTGCTGATAGAGGTACATTAGTCCATCAATGGCTGCTGATAGAGGTGCATCAGCCCATCAATGGCTGCTGATAGCGGTGCATCAGTCCATCAATGGCTGCTGATAGAGATGCATCAGTCCATCAAAGGCTGCTGATAGCAGTGCATCAGTCCATCAATGGCTGCTGATAGAGGTGCATTAGTCCATCAATGGCTGCTGATAGCGGTGCATCAGTCCATCAATGGCTGCTGATAGAGGTGCATCAGTCCATCAATGGCTGCTGATAGAGGTGCATTAGTCCATCAATGGCTGCTGATAGAGGTGCATCAGTCCATCAATGGCTGCTGATAGAGGTGCATCATTACATCAATGGCTGCTGATAGAGGTGCATCAGTCCATCAATGGCAGCTGATAGAGGTGCATCATTACATCAATGGCTGCTGATAGAGGTGCATCAGTCCATCAATGGCAGCTGATAGAGGTGCATCAGTCCATCAATGGCTGCTGATAGAGGTGCATCATTACATCAATGGCTGCTGATAGCAGTGCATCAGGCCATCAATGGCTGCTGATAGCGGTGCATCAGTCCATCAATGGCAGCTGATAGAGGTGCATCAGTCCATCAGTGGCTGCTGATAGAGGTGCATCATTACATCAATGGCTGCTGATAGCAGTGCATCAGTCCATCAATGGCTGCTGATAGAGGTGCATCAGTCAATCAATGGCAGATGATAGAGGTGTATCAGTCCATCAAAGGCTGCTGATAGAGGTGCATCAGTCCATCAATGGCTGCTGATAGAGGTGCATCAGTCCATCAATGGCTGCTGATAGAGGTGCATCAGTCCATCAATGGCTGCTGAAAGAGGTGCATCAATCCATCAATGGCTGCTGCTAGAGGTGCATCAGTCCATCAATCGCTGCTGATAGAGGTGCATCAGTCCATCAATGGCAGCTGATAGAGGTGCATCAGTCCAACAATGGCTGCTGATAGGGGTGCATTAGTCCATCACTGGCTGCTGATAGAGGTGCATTAGTCCATCAATGGCTGCTGATAGCGGTGCATCAGTCCATCAATGGCTGCTGATAGAGGTGCATCAGTCCATCAATGGCTGCTGATAGCGGTGCATCAGTCAATCAATGGCTGCTGATAGAGGTGCATCATTACATCAATGGCTGCTGATAGAGGTGCATCAGTCTATCAATGGCTGCTGATAGAGGTGCATCAGTCCATCAATGGCTGCTGATAGCGGTGCATCATTACATCAATGGCTGCTGATAGAGGTGCATCAGTCCATCAATGGCTGCTGATAGAGGTGCATCAGTCCATCAATGGCTGCTGATAGAGGAGCATCAGTCCATCAATGGCTGCTGATAGCGGTGCATCATTACATCAATGGCTGCTGATAGAGGTGCATCAGTCCATCAATGGCTGCTGATAGCGGTGCATCAGTCAATCAATGGCTGCTGATAGAGGTGCATCAGTCCATCAATGGCTGCTGATAGAGGTGCATCAGTCCATCAATGGCTGCTGATAGAGGAGCATCAGTCCATCAATGGCTGCTGATAGAGGTGCATCAGTCCATCAATGGCTGCTGATAGCGGTGCATCATTACATCAATGGCTGCTGATAGAGGTGCATCAGTCCATCAATGGCTGCTGATAGAGGAGCATCAGTCCATCAATGGCTGCTGATAGAGGAGCATCAGTCCATCAATGGCTGCTGATAGAGGAGCATCAGTCCATCAATGGCTGCTGATAGAGGTGCATTAGTCCATCAATGGCTGCTGATAGCGGTGCATCAGTCCATCAATGGCTGCTGATAGAGGTGCATCAGTCCATCAATCGCTGCTGATAGAGGTGCATCAGTCCATCAATGGCTGCTGATAGAGGTGCATCATTACATCAATGGCTGCTGATAGAGGTGCATCATTACATCAATGGCTGCTGATAGAGGTGCATCAGTCCATCAATGGCTGCTGATAAAGGTGCATCAGTCCATCAATGGCTGCTGATAGAGGTGCATTAGTCCATCAATGGCTGCTGATAGAGGTGCATCAGTCCATCAATGGCTGCTGATAGCGGTGCATCAGTCCATCAATGGCTGCTGATAGAGGTGCATCAGTCCATCAATGGCTGCTGATAGAGGTGCATCAGTCCATCAAAGGCTGCTGATAGCGGTGCATCAGTCCATCAATGGCTGCTGATAAAGGTGCATCAGTCCATCAATGGCTGCTGATAGAGGTGCATTAGTCCATCAATGGCTGCTGATAGAGGTGCATCAGTCCATCAATGGCTGCTGATAGAGGTGCATCAGTCCATCAATGGCTGCTGATAGCGGTGCATCAGTCCATCAATGGCTGCTGATAGAGGTGCATTAGTCCATCAATGGCTGCTGATAGAGGTGCATCAGTCCATCAATGGCTGCTGATAGAGGTGCATCAGTCCATCAATGGCTGCTGATAGAGGTGCATCAGTCCATCAATGGCTGCTGATAGAGGTGCATTAGTCCATCAATGGCTGCTGATAGAGGTGCATCAGTCCATCAATGGCTGCTGATAGAGGTGCATCAGTCCATCAATGGCTGCTGATAGAGGTGCATTAGTCCATCAATGGCTGCTGATAGAGGTGCATTAGTCCATCAATGGCTGCTGATAGAGGTGCATTAGTCCATCAATGGCTGCTGATAGAGGTGCATTAGTCCATCAATGGCTGCTGATAGAGGTGCATCAGTCCATCAATGGCTGCTGATAGAGGTGCATTAGTCCATCAATGGCTGCTGATAGAGGTGCATTAGTCCATCAATGGCTGCTGATAGAGGTGCATTAGTCCATCAATGGCTGCTGATAGAGGTGCATCAGTCCATCAATGGCAGCTGATAGAGGTGCATCATTACATCTATGGCTGCTGATAGAGGTGCATCAGTCCATCAATGGCTGCTGATAGAGGTGCATCAGTCCATCAATGGCAGCTGATAGAGGTGCATCAGTCCATCAATGGCAGCTGATAGAGGTGCATCATTACATCAATGGCTGCTGATAGAGGTGCATCATTACATCTATGGCTGCTGATAGAGGTGCATTAGTCCATCAATGGCTGCTGATAGAGGTGCATTAGTCCATCAATGGCTGCTGATAGAGGTGCATCAGTCCATCAATGGATGCTGATAGAGGTGCATCAGTCCATCAACCGATAGTAAATCAGATTTCTCATGAAAGGTGTCTTACAATTGGAATTGACTGATAGACAGGTTTGATCACGTTCTCCTCCAACAGCAGCCATTTTATGGACAATGACGCAAGAAAAAGTGGCTGACCACGTTAATTCCTTTTTTTTGTTTCTTGTTAGTCTTCTAAAAATGTTTTCACAAAAGAAAGATTGACTACAAAAATATATAAAATAACATGGTCCAAGAGCAAAAGGCCAAAGGATGGAAAAAGGTGCAAAAATCCCACAGATATTAAAAACGACTTTTTTTGATATGCATTAAAATTAACAGGTAAAATATGCAAGACATAAGATAAAGGGGTTAAAATCCAGTGAAAAATGGGCACAAAAGTGCTCGGGTGCTCGCTAGTCAAATCGAGCATGTCGGACTCTCGAAAATGCTATGACTCGAGTACAGAGCACAATAGGAGTCAATACGTGACTTGAGGATATTTTTCCCAAAGACACAGGTTTTTTTCTGCCCTGACACAGCCTCTGACCACCCCAGTCCCCATCTGTTGCGTCTTCTGGCCACCACAATGTAATGTAGGGGTCCTGTGGTCTTAAATATTATTGGTGGGTCATTGTGAGATAGAAAAGGTGTTAAAATAGTGTGAATAGTTAATAAGTTGCCCATACTGTTACGGGGGGACCGGCAGATCAGGACCAGGGGGTATATATCCCAATCACCAGTCGGGGCCTACCGTGCTCCAGATGGCAATGGAGCTGTTGGCAACCCGAAGGTTAGGCAGAGAATACAGAGCTGGATGGCTCTGAGATAACCCAGGAAACCTGGGAACTGGTCACGTGTGTAGGGACACGTCAGATCGGACGACAACCCAGTTAGCGTTTGGTGGACCTGGCACTATACCGACCACGTGTGCAGGGAACACGTCAGGGTGGATGGTGACCAGGTAGCGTTTACCGGAAGGCCGCCGCAAAAGCGCCCTGTCAGCCACGTGTGTACCACACGTCAGGCCGAGTGGTCCTCTGATTAGTGCTTCTGGTCACCTTTCGACTGACCACGTGTGTGAAGGAAACATCAGGCCAGGTGGTCACACCAGTCAGTAGCGTTGACTGGGAAGCCAAGGAGGATAACAGGGTTCCCACACCCAACCCAGGAACTCCCTGTTAACACCACAGGGGTCCTGGGGCATGCTGTCCGTGCGCGTAGGGGGCACAACCGGACAGGTGTAGCAGCAGCCGTAGCCCAGTTAACGCCACTGGGCTGCTACAGCAAGACTGGAATGGCAGGAGGGAAGCACGGCGCCTGACCCTGATGTGCTGAGCCATGAATCTTGGCGTGACAGGCACCGTTCGCCTAACCCTAGCTACCACTTCCCACAAAGGCTTATGCCGCAATGAGGCTCTAACATGGAGGTGTGCTCTGACTGAGCAATTGTGAAGACTGCGTGCCTCCATGTTGTCTCCAGCCCCTTTTATAACCTGGGTCCGCCCCAAACCCAGGGTGGACCACAATGGCACCTCCAGGGTCCAATAGCAGAGTGCCATGTCATCAGCGACGTCACCAGCGGCCTATCCGGAACCGCCACATCATTGATGACCTCATGGCATCCATGCCCCAAACACTTCACCAGTCATCGTCTGACGACCAATGGTGAGGTGCCATGCCATAGGGGCAGGCCTCCGCGAGCCAGTCCAGAGTGGCCACATCATCAGGACACCTGATGCCCTCTGGCCTATCAGGGCCTGCCACCTCACGGACATGCCCAGTGAAGTCCTTCCCGGACTTTGCCTCCAATGCACCAAGTGCCTGAGCATGCTCAGTAGCCTGGAAAACAGTCTCAGAAATCAGACTATCTACCTGAGCATGCTCAGTAGGCAAAACACAGGACTTAGACACAGCATGCAGTCCAAGTACCTGTGCAAAGAGGCTTTTCGCACCAAGTGTAGGAGCATGCTCAGTAGCCTGAACTGAGGACTTAGCCTCACAAATGGAACTATCAGGCTCAGCATGCTCACTAGGCGAAACACTGGATTTAGGCTCTGGCTGGGGTAAATCGGCGCACGCATGTGACTCGCCCACCCCAGGGCTGTGGGACACCCGGTGCCGGGCCGGACTAGTCCGGAGGTAGTCAGTGGTGGCTGGGCCCGGCTCCGTGGCCCTGGTGGGTGTCAGTAGAATAAGTGGCTTGGTGAATAAAGTTTGTGTTCGTGACGCCACCTGTGGTATGCGGCTATTAAGCCGCCGATGCTGTGTGAGGCCTCCGGGGTGATGATATAGCAGCAATGGTGGTACTGCTCCCCACAGGTGGAGCAATGCCCGGGGCACTGTTGGTGCTCGTGAGTGTCTATGCAGCTGAAATAACAGAGACTACTCCAAGGGTGCAGTTCAAGTTCTTTATTCACAATTCTTGTCTGGGCCCAGGGGCCCTTGGACTGCTGGGACCACTGTCAGGGACCTCCGCCGTTTCTGGGTGATTCTGAGAGTAAAAGCCGGTACCCTTCTCTTTAGTGTCTCTATCTTCTGCTGTCTTCCTTAGCCTTGCCTTTGATAGGATAAACCTGGCTTGGCCTCCACTACAGCCTCCAGGCTGGGGGGTCACCTGTCGGCTGATTACCCCTTTTCTGGAAGTTCTGCTATGGGTTCTGGCCCGGGGAGTTTACAACATTCCCTGGGCCTCGGTTTTTACTGTTTGGAGATGATCTTTGCACTCCTCCAGTCTCTAGGGACCGTCCCCTGTTGCAGCTTGATCCCTCCACCGATGTTCTTGTGGAACAGGCCACCGCAGCTCTAAACTGCCCTGGACAGCTCTACAGACTACCCGTGGCCCTGCGACTCCTTCTGTTCTCTGCTTGGTGTCACCTGGACCCTCCGAGTCCCAGGATCTTCACCAGGAAGCGTCTCTTTCTGTTTCTCAGCTCCTGACTGACTTGGAGCTTTCTTTCCTTTCTCTTCTCCTCCTTGCCTGCCTCCAGCAGGCCTCCTCCTCCTTCCCCACTCTCTCTCGTTCTCCTTCTTCAACTACATGCTGGCTCCTCACCCTCTCACTCTCTGAGGTAGACTGAAACTCTGACCTTCCTCTCTGCTCTACACTCGGCTGGCTCTCCCCACCCCCCGGTTGCTAAGCTACCATCCTATGGGAGCAGGGATGGGTCTTACGACCCCTCCCAGTATGCAGCATGGGAGGGTTGTCTGCCACTTTCCCTGGTCCCAGTGTGTTCCTAGCAATGGGTGTAGTGTGGATTTACCAGGGGACCGGAGTTCACTCTCTTCCTCTCCCAGAATGGGGCATCACACCGCTGGATGGGGTGCAATGACCTGTGGCGACGGAAGCCTCAGGGGCGCCACACATGCGCACTAGCCGCCTCTCC
>NW_027444496.1:0-21957 GCF_048569485.1 Anomaloglossus baeobatrachus | reverse complement strand
CACTTCATTGATAGCCATCATCACTATCATCACCACTATTTTGAACTAGAAACCGCATGGGTCTGTGGCTGGGTAAGATGAAATTTGGTGTTCAAAATAGAAAAACAGTAGTACCTGCACATCCACTTGATTGATAGTCATCATCCCTACTGGTTTCTCCTGTTGTTATGCTGGGAGATGACACCCCCATGGTTCTGTAGCTCTGTGGGGTGGGATTTGGGGGCTGGAATGAAAATTCAGGAATGGCTGCTGTAGATCCACTTGCAAGATGGCCATCATCCCTGCTGCTGTCTTCCGCTGTTCTGGAGGGTTCGATAGGAACAAGCCTTAGTGGAGATCTGCTTCTCTCATTGCCTTCTTGTCCCATACGCCAACTAGGAGCTCTGGCCCGTCTCTCTCTCCTAGCAGTAACAGCATTGGTAGAGGAAGGTTAACTCTGAGCAATTATTGTCTGGACTGTAAAGACATAATTTAGTTAAAAATAGTTTTAGGACAGTGGGGTGAACCATGCTGCTAATATGAGCTTTACAGATTCAGATACAGAAGCAAAGATTGTGTCAATTTTGTCCTGAGTAAAACTGTTCAGTATATCACTTTTCTTTGGACATCACAAGACAGACTTGGAACCATGCAGATGGTAAAACTGCCCCTAGCCTTTCTCGTCCCCAATGCTGCAGAGCGGCTTTGGCCCATGTCCCTCTTTTAGCAAAGATAGCATTAGACATCAAGGAGATAGCAATGCTAGAAAAAGGTCTTCCCTGATCTTTTCATGAAAACCGCAGTTTATGGATAATTTTTGCCTGAGTTATAAACAAAATTCAAAACAATCTTTTTTTCTCCTTGCGCCACCCATGGGGGGGCCCTGAACATCAAGGGCCACCCACGCTATCCGCGCCACTCACAGGGGGCCCCATGTGTCAAGGGCCACCCCCACTCACCGCACCACCCACTGGGGACCCTGTGCGTTAAAACCCACTCCCGCTCCACCCACGGGGGATCCCATGTGTCAAGGGCCACCCCCCGCTCACCGTACATCAAGGGAGGGCCCCATGCATCAAGAGCCACCCCCGCTCCCTCTACGAAAGAACCTTGTGTGTCAAACACCACCCCTGCTCCTCGCGCCACCCACGAGGGGTCCCATGCATCAAGGTCCAACCCCGCTCCCCGCGGCACCCATGGGGGCACCGTACATCAAGAGCCACACCCTCTCTTTGCGCCACCCACGGGAGGTCCCCGTGCATCAAAGGCCACCCCCACACTCCCCACGGGGGAGACCCCATGCGTCAAGGGCCGCCCCCGCTCACCGTACATCAAGGGAGGGCCCCATGCATCAAGAGCCACCCCCGTTCCCCCTACGGAGGAACCTCGTGCGTCAAACGCCACCCACGAGGGGGCCCCATGCATCAAGGGCCACGCCCACTCCCCGCGGCACCCAGGCGGGCACCGTACATCAAGAGCCACACCCTCTCTTCGCGCCACCACCGCACTCCCCGCACTCCCCACGGGGAAGACCCCATGCGTCAAGAGTCACCCCTGCTCCTCGCGCCACCCACAGGGGGCCCCATGTGTTAAGGGCCACCACTGTTTCCTGCGTCACCGATTGGGGGCCCAAGTGCATCAAGGGCCACCCCCGCTCCTCGCGCCACCCACGGGGAGGACCCGTACGTGAAGGGCCGCCCCTGCTCTTTGTACCACTCATGGGGGGACCCTGCGTCAAGTGCCACTCCCGCACCCTCCAAGGGGGAACCTTGTGCGTCAAGGGCCAGCCCCGCTCCGCACGCCACCCATGGGGAGCCCCGTGCTTCAAGGGCCATCCCTGCTCCTGCGCCCGCACCACCCACAGGGGGCCCCCAAGCGTCAAGAGCCACTTCCGTTCCCCTACAGGGGGCCTCTTGCATCAAGGGCCACCCCCGCTCCCCGCACCACCCACGGGGAATCCACATATGTCAAGGGTGTTACAGGGGCTGTCGGATAATAAGGGAATGGAAGGCTATCCGACAGTCAGGGTCCACCGTGCAGAGCTCTGCTGTAGAGTAGGGAAGAGGATAGGGGAAACCTTTACCACCAAAACGGTACTGACACTGTTACGTCACAGTGTCACCAAGGCCAATAGCGGCGTATACTGTTTAAGTCACAGCGACTACCTATTAGCATAATGCCGCGGGCGGGGAGAGCGCTGCGCACACCATGCTCGGGTCCGGCGCTGCTGTTGCTGCTGCTACTCGGTGGCTCGAGCGGTGGGCCGGATCCGGGGACTCGAGCGGCGCTCCTCGCCCGTGAGTGAAAGGGGTAGTTTGGTTTGGGTATTTGGTCCGTGACGCCACCCACGGGTTGTGGTGAGGTTGGGCACCACCGCTGCTATTGACGGGGATCCCGGGAGCGATGGCGGGGAACAGCTGGGATGTTTCTCTCCCCTCCGTGGGTAGGGGGTTGGTGGTCCTGGGCCCGGTGAGGTGACGGGGAGGCAGGGCCGGCGAGGTGCAGGGTCACGGGGGCAGCGAGGTGCCAGATGGCACGGTGGTACTCACTCAGCCAAGAATGGATGCAGAGTCTCTGGTGAAACAAACAGCTGGATGGACGGGTCCCGCAGACGGCTGCTGTGGTTTCTCCCGGACGGTTGGTGGTGGCTGCCTTTCCCTGCACCTTTTGTGTATCTTCTGTCCCGATGGCTTCCCACCAGTAACCCACTCCCCAGCCTGGTCGGGGTCCGCAGGCCCTGCCGGTTTGTGCTGGCTTCACTTCGTACGTACCCGGACACGGTCAGTTCGCTCCTCTACTACCACTTCACTCCTCTCCTTTCACTCTCCCTAAGGCTACTTTCACACATCCGGTTTGAGCAGTGCGGCTGAATCCGGCTGTGAAACCTATGCAACGGATGCGGCGAAAACACCGCATCCTTTGCATAAGTTTTTACATGCGGCCTGTCCAGTTTTTTCCGGTTGCGGCAGGCTACTGAGCATGCGCAGTGGAAGAAACCGCATGCGGCGGCCGGATGCGTTTTTTTCTGCATCGCGCCGCATCCGGCGTCCATAGGCATGCTTTGATGCCGCGGCATCGGCTAAATCTACCGCATGCGGCAAAAACCGGACCGAACGCAAGGCCATGCGGCACAATACGGCACTAATGTAAGTCTATGCAAAAAAACCCGCAACCGGCGGCAAAAAAAAACGATTTTTCTGCAGAGCGCCGTATTGTGCCGCAGAGCAAAAACCGGATGTGTGAAAGTAGCCTAACTGATCTGACTTCCTTTTCCCACCTCCAGGACTGTGAACTCCTCAGTGGGTGGGGCCAACCACCTGGCTCCACCCCACCTGGTGTGGACATCAGCCCCTGGAGGGAGGCAACAAGGATTTGGTGTCTGAATGATGTGCCTATCTCGGGGTGTGGGGTGTGTTGTTGTAGTACCTGTGACGACCTGGCTATTCCAGGGCGCCATAATAACATAGGAGTGGAAATGCAAAAGAGTGAGGAATACAACATAAAAGTGCAAAGAAGTCTCACAATCTGTGAGCGTGAAAGCACCTGTCTCAGTTAACAGTCACAGAGACTAGGTGTAGTGTATGCAATATGGCACCTACCTATGTCCGCTCCACTTGTGGTGCAAGGATACGGACAGCAGCAATGCTGCTAGCTTGAAACTCCTGCCTATGACCGCTCCCCTAGTGTGCGAGGATACGGACTGCTGCAGGAGGCAGCGTAGTGGAGCGTTACCCTAGAAGGCAACGACCACCTGACCTACCTATGTCCGCTCCACTAAGATGCGAGGACACGGACAACAGTACGGCTGAAAGGTACAGGAGTGCTACCCTACCGATAGCGCTCACCTCAGAGTAGAACCACAAGGCCCAGTCAGACCATGTGCAGCAAGCACCTGCCTATGTCCGCTCCACTAAGGTGCGAGAATACGGACCACAGCATAAGCTGCAAGGTACAAGGGCGTTACCCTACCGATAACGCTCACCTAGATAGACAATAGGTGCCGCAAGGGACATGCACAGAGCGTCTACTCCTATGCAGGAACCAAGAGGACTGAGCGCCGAGCAGCGTGCATCAGGGACTTATATAGACTCCGTGCCTCATCCAAGATGGAGGACACCAGCCAATCCGCTGCGAGAACGTCAGCACTGATGTCACGCTGGCCTATCACAGAGCAAAGCGTCATAAGCACATGACCAGCGGCCAATCGGCTTAGAATGTGTCAGAGACATGTGACCTCGTGTCAGCGATGATGTCACCCGCACATGTGCAGTGGCTCCAAGATAGGACTTAGTCTCCAGCGCTCGCACTTGCTCAGTATCATGGAATCAGAACATAGTCTCCAGCGCCACACAGACCTGGGACCAAGAAATAACATAGCCAGTCCACAGCAATGGATAAGGAGACACGCAAATCCCCAGAAACGGGAACTGTAACAGTACCTCCCCCTCAAGGGCCCCCCCTCTGGCAGCGCAGGTAATCGGCAATGAAGTCAGGAGCATTGACAGCCTCCTCAGGCTCCCAGGAGCAATGCTCCGGACCGTAGCCCTCCCAATCGATCAAAAAGAACCTGCGACCACGAACCATCTTAGAACCAACGATGGCCCGTACCTCATAGCTGGACTGAGAGGAATCGGAGGAAGGAGATGGCTCTGCACGGGCATGGGATAGAATAGCCGGCTTCAAGAGCAAAACGTGGAATTTGTCATGTATCCTCAGATGGGCAGGTACCTTTAGTTGGTATACCACAGGATTAACCTGGCGAAGTACCTCCTAAGGACCCAGGAATCAAGGAGCAAACTTGGCAGATTCCACTCTAAGTTTCACGTTTTTAGCAGAGAGCCATACAAAATTCCCTGGGGAAAAGACAGGAGAGGGACGGCAAAAACGATTGGCTACCGTCTTCATACGATCCTTTGCTATTTGGATCGCACTCTGAGTCTGATCCCAGACCTCCCTAGCATTGGTTGCCCAATCCGCCACAAGAGGTGGTGGTACGGAGGCGGGAAACGGAACAGGCACCCTGAGATGTTGCCCATTATTGAGAATGAACCTGCGACCACGAACCATCTTAGAACCAACGATGGCCCGTACCTCATAGCTGGACTGAGAGGAATCGGAGGAAGGAGATGGCTCTGCACGGGCATGGGATAGAATAGCCGGCTTCAAGAGCGAAACGTGGAATTTGTCATGTATCCTCAGATGGGCAGGTACCTTTAGTTGGTATACCACAGGATTAACCTGGCGAAGTACCTCCTAAGGACCCAGGAATCTCAGGACTATTCTAGTTGTATACAGGCAGGCAGGGTATAGCCAGGTCGGAGTACAGTAGCAGAGTCCTTCTCAGGACTATTGTTGCTGTATACAGGCAGGGTATAGCCAGGTTGGAATACAGGCTAGTGACCAAAAGAGTCCTTGTCAGGACTATTGTAGCAGTATACAGGCAGGCAGGCAGGCAGGGTATATAGCCATTCCTAGTGGTGACCGTATACCAGCCTTCATCATATCTGGGGCTGGTGTACACAGTCTAAAACAGTCCTGATAGTGTCAGACTTCTCGACAATTGTCGCTCCTAAAACCTGTGTTAGGTTCTTAGTGCGTCCGTGCTTGCATTTAAAAAACGCACGTGTGTGCCTGTCGGTGGCAGCGTACAGGTGCACTTGTGTGCGTTTTTACAAAAATATTATATAACGCACAAGTGTAGTGTATAATACACGTCAGTCAGCAGTGGCTGATAGTGTCAGAGTTCTTAATTTTTGCTCCTAAAACCCGTGTTAGGTTCTTAGTGCGTCCGTGCTTGCATTTAAAAACCGCACGTGTGCCTGTCGGTGGCAGCGTACAGGTGCACTTGTGTGCGTTTTTACCAAACTATTATATAACGCACAAGTGTAGTGTATAATACACGTCAGTCAGCAGTGGCTGATAGTGTCAGAGTTCTTAATTTTTGCTCCTAAAACCTGTGTTAGGTTCTTAGTGCGTCCGTGCTTGCATTTAAAAACCGCACGTGTGCGCCTGTCGGTGGCAGCGTACAGGTGCACTTGTGTGCGTTTTTACAAAAATATTATATAACGCACAAGTGTAGTGTATAATACACGTCAGTCAGCAGTGGCTGATAGTGTCAGAGTTCTTAATTTTTGCTCCTAAAACCTGTGTTAGGTTCTTAGTGCGTCCATGCTTGCATTTAAAAACCGCACGTGTGTGCCTGTCGGTGGCAGCGTACAGGTGCACTTGTGTGCGTTTTTACACAAATATTATATAACGCACAAGTGTAGTGTATAATACACGTCAGTCAGCAGTGGCTGATAGTGTCAGAGTTCTTAATTTTTGCTCCTAAAACCTGTGTTAGGTTCTTAGTGCGTCCGTGCTTGCATTTAAAAACCGCACGTGTGTGCCTGTCGGTGGCAGCGTACAGGTGCACGATTTGCACAAACTTTGATATAACGCCCAAGTCTAGTGAATACACGTCAGCACAGCATTGCAAAATGCGCAAGGGCGTTGGCAAGGGACAAGGAAGTGGACGTGATGGTGGTGCAGGCAGAGGCCGAGGTCGTGGGCAAGCTCTAATTTTGCCACAACAAAGGGCCACATCTAGTCGCTCGCACGTCCTGTCCCAAATTCTTGGGGACCGCAGCAGTACATCGCTCTTGAACCAAGACCAGTGTCAACAGGTTGTTAGTTGGATAGCGGATAATGCTTCCAGTCAGATTGGCACCACCACAAACACTCTATCTTCCACACGGTCAAGTGTCAGTAGCCGTGATACTGCACCGCACATTTCAGAACCTGATCCTCCTTCCTACCACAAGGCTGAGTACACGTCCTCGGACATTAATGATCCCACACTTGGACACTCGGAAGAGCTGTTCACGTTTCCATTCGCACATTCTGGCCTCTCGCCAGCTCATGTTGAAGTGGGTCATGAGGAGATCGTATGTACAGATGGCCAAATATTTGAGCAGCCACGTTCTCACGAAGTTGGCAACGTGTCTCAACAAGGGGTGGACGATGATGAGACACAATTGTCAGGAAGTCAGGAGGAGGAGCAGGGTGCGGAAGAGGAAGACGACGTGGTGGATGATCCAGTAACTGACCCAACCTGGCAGGAGGATATGCAGAGCGAGGACAGCAGTGCACAGGGAAAGGGAGGCGTAGCATCCCAACAGGCAGTAAGAAGCAGGGTGGTGGCTCCAGGCAGAAGTCAGGCAACCGTTCCCCGGAACAACAACACGACACAAGGTGCCTGTACAAATGTTAGGTCTTCCCGAGTCTGGCAGTTTTTTAAGTTGGATCCAGATGATTCTAAAAAGGCCATTTGCAACACCTGCCGTGCCAGCATCAGCAGGGGTACCAAAACTAGCAGCCTGACCACCACCAGCATGATCAGGCACATGTCAGCAAAGCACCCGACTTTGTGGGAAGTACAACAAAGTCGAGGAGCAGTGCTTGCTAATGTCACTGCTACGTCTTCGCTGGTTGTGCATGCGAGCCAATCCCCTGTCCATGCTGCCTGCGAATAAGCCTCCTCCGGTCCTGCACCTGCAGTTGCCTACGCAGAAATAACACCATCATCAAGCACGTCCTTGTCCCAGCGCAGCGTTCAGTTATCCATTCAGCAAACCTTTGAACGCAGGCGCAAATACACTGCCAAAACCCCACATGCCACAGTTCTAAATGCTAACATTTCGCGACTGCTTGCGCTGGAAATGTTGCCTTTTAGGCTGGTGGAGACAGAAGCATTCCGCGACCTGATGGCGGCAGCTGTCCCACGTTACTCGGTCCCCAGCCGCCACTATTTCTCCCGGTGTGCCGTCCCCGCGTTGCATAACCACGTGTCACAAAACATCACACGTGCCCTGAACAACGCTGTTTCACCCAAAGTCCACCTAACCACAGACACGTGGACAAGTGCTTGTGGGCAAGGCCGCTACATCTCGTTGACGGCACACTGGGTTAATATTGTGGAAGCTGGGACCCAGTCTGAGCGAGGGACGGAACACGTCCTTCCCACACCAAGGTTTGCAGGCCCTACCTCAGTCAGTGTTTCACCCACACTCTACAGCTCCGGAATGTCATGCTCTTCAGCCTCCTCCTCCTGCGCATCCTCATCCACTGTACCCTCCACACCAGTCCCAAGCTGGAAGCACTGCAGCACTGCCTCGGCGAAGCGGCAACAGGCTGTGCTGAAGCTAATCTGCATAGGTGACAAACCACACAATGCAGAAGAGCTGTGGACAGCTCTGAAACAGCAGGCAGATCACTGGCTCACACCTCTGAACCTAAAGCCAGGAAAGGTCGTGTGTGACAATGGCCGGAACCTGGTGGCGGCTTTGAGGCGAGGCCAGCTGACACATGTTCCATGCGTGGCCCATGTGCTCAACCTCGTGGTTCAGCGGTTTCTAAAGTCATACCCAGAGCTGTCTGATCTGCTGGTAAAAGTTCGCCGCCTGTCTGCACATTTTCGAAAGTCACCTACTGCTTCAGCCGGCCTTGCCGGCTTTCAGCGCAGTTTGCATCTTCCGGCTCACAGACTGGTGTGTGATGTCCCCACGCGTTGGAATTCAACTCTGCACATGTTGGTCAGGATATGTGAGCAGAAGAGGGCAGTTGTTGAGTACCTGCATCACCTAAGCCGTCGGGAAATGGGTCAAACTCCACACATAACACCTGAGGAGTGGAGATGGATGTCCGACCTATGTACCATCCTCCAAAACTTTGAGGACTCCACCAAGATGGTGAGTGGTGATGACGCCATTATTAGCGTCACCATACCGCTACTCTGCCTTCTAAAACGGTCTCTGCTCAAAACCAAACATGATGCATTGCAGGCGGAGCGCGATGAGTTGCAGCAAGAAACAGTAGTGGGTGTGGGTGATAACAAACACACAGCCCAGCCTCGTCTCATCACAACGTGCAGTGGAGGACTATGACGAGGAGGAGGATGAAGACATGGAGCAAATCTCCGGCCAAATTGAGGATATGACATGCACACCAGTCATATCCTCGGTTCAGCGTGGCTGGCCAGAGGACAGGGTAGATGAGGAGGAGGAGGAGGAGGAGGAGGACAGCATGTTCAGTCAACGTGTTGGTCAGGCTACTGAAGTCCTGGCTGTTAAGAGTCTGGCGCACATGGCTGACTTTATGGTAAGCTGCCTGTCTCGTGACCCTCGCGTTAAGAACATCTTGGCCGACAATCATTACTGGTTGGTAACACTGTTAGACCCACGCTACAAGGAGAACTTTATGTCTCTTATTCCCGAGGCGGAGAGGTCAACCAAAATGCAGCAGTTCCGGAAGGCCATAGTCACGGAAGTAGGCAAAGCATTCCCCTCACAAAACGCTAGCGGCATAGGTCAGGAATCAGTGGACAACCAAGGCGTACAGCCGAGAGAGGCACAAGTCCAATCCGCCAGAGGTAGGGGAACAGTCTTTAAGATGTGGGACAGTTTTCTCAGCCCCTCACGTACCACAGGCCCTGAGGTGCGGGGTAGTGCCACAAGAAATCCTAAGTTTGCCCAGATGCTCAAGGAGTACCTTGCAGATCGAACAACTGTACTCCGACATTCCTCTGTGCCTTACAATTATTGGGTATCCAAGGTGGACACGTGGCATGAATTGGCTCTCTACGCCTTGGAAGTCCTGGCCTGCCCTGCCGCTAGCGTTTTGTCAGAGCGTGTTTTTAGTGCCGCAGGTGGAATCATTACAGATAAACGCACCCGCCTGTCAACTGAAAATGCTGACAGGCTGACTCTGATCAAGATGAACAAGGGTTGGATTGGGCCAGACTTCACCACACCACCAGCAAATGAGAGCGGAATTTAAAGTTTGTAACGGGAATTTGCCATGTACCTCCAGTCACCCATGGGTACACACTTCTGGACTTTGGATAATCGCTGGACTGCTCCTCCTTCTCCTCATGCGCCACCATGATGACCGTTACAAGAGTTAGGCCTTTGTTTCAGGTATACCCCCAGTGGTAAATTTTTTCGCCCATTCTTTGCAGAATGGACATTAAAACGACAGGAGACCCGCTCCTTTGCAATGGGAACAATGTTTTGAGGCCCTCATGCACGTCTCTATGCAGGGACAACGTGGAGCCTCCCAATTTTTGGCTGCCCTGCCTAAGCGCTATACTACAAAAGACCCACTTCCTTCCAATGGGCACTTCAGGTTTACAGGCCCTCATGCACGTCTCTATCCAGGGACAACGTGGAGCCTCCCAATTTTTGGCTGCCCTGCCTAAGGGCTATACTACAAAAGACCCACTTCCTTCCAATGGGCACTTCAGGTTTACAGGCCCTCATGCACGTCTCTATCCAGGGACAACGTGGAGCCTCCCAATTTTTGGCTGCCCTGCCTAAGGGCTATACTACAAAAGACCCACTTCCTTCCAATGGGCACTTCAGGTTTACAGGCCCTCATGCACGTCTCTATCCAGGGACAACGTGGAGCCTCCCAATTTTTGGCTGCCCTGCCTAAGGGCTATACTACAAAAGACCCACTTCCTTCCAATGGGCACTTCAGGTTTACAGGCCCTCATGCACGTCTCTATCCAGGGACAACGTGGAGCCTGCCAATTTTTGGCTGCCCTGCCTAAGGGCTATACTACAAAAGACCCACTTCCTTCCAATGGGCACTTCAGGTTTACAGGCCCTCATGCACGTCTCTATCCAGGGACAATGTGGAGCCTCCCAATTTTTGGCTGCCCTGCCTAAGGGATATACTACAAAAGACCCACTTCCTTCCAATGGGCACTTCAGGTTTACAGGCCCTCATGCACGTCTCTATCCAGGGACAACGTGGAGCCTGCCAATTTTTGGCTGCCCTGCCTAAGGGCTATACTACAAAAGACCCACTTCCTTCCAATGGGCACTTCAGGTTTACAGGCCCTCATGCACGTCTCTATCCAGGGACAATGTGGAGCCTCCCAATTTTTGGCTGCCCTGCCTAAGGGCTATACTACAAAAGACCCACTTCCTTCCAATGGGCACTTCAGGTTTACAGGCCCTCATGCACGTCTCTATCCAGGGACAACGTGGAGCCTCCCAATTTTTGGCTGCCCTGCCTAAGGGCTATACTACAAAAGACCCACTTCCTTCCAATGGGCACTTCAGGTTTACAGGCCCTCATGCACGTCTCTATCCAGGGACAACGTGGAGCCTCCCAATTTTTGGCTGCCCTGCCTAAGGGCTATACTACAAAAGACCCACTTCCTTCCAATGGGCACTTCAGGTTTACAGGCCCTCATGCACGTCTGTATGCAGGGTCATTGGTGAACCTCAAAATTTTGGACTGCCCTGGCAAAGGAAAATACTACAAAGACTCAGTTCCTCAAAATGGGCACATTAGACTCAGAGGCCTTTATGTACATCTCTTCTCAGGGACATCGGAGTGCCACACAATGTTTTATGTAAAATCTTTCATGTATTGATCTCAAAAAGTAACATACATTAGCTCTATCTCACTATTGGGTATGTGCCCTTAACATTTCCGCCATGAAAATTCATTTTGGTGTCATTTTGGAAGGTTTTCTGGTGAGTCCGTAAAAATGGCGTAAAACACGGACAAAATTGTTCACAGCTGTGACTTTTGAGTGATAAATGCTTCAAGGGGTCTTCCCCATGCTGTTGCCATGTCATTTGAGCACTCTTCGGAGACTTTTGTGCCATTTTTAGGGTTTCTACATGCTGCCGGTGGTCATTTCACAAAAATACTCGGGTCTCCCATAGGATAACATTGGGCTCGTTGCTCGGGCCGAGTACACGAGTATCTTGGGAGGCTCGGCCCGAGCTTCGAGCACCCGAGCTTTTTAGTACTCGCTCATCACTAGTAGAGAGGCTTGCTCAAATATACATTTCTCAAGCTTGGCAAGCAGGGAGTGCTCCCTTAGACGAGACAGAACCCTGATCACATCCAACCAATGTGTCTCCAGGTCGGGAGAAAAAATTAGTATATCATTCAGATATACCACCACGGATGATAACAGTAAATCCCTAAACACTAAAGAAACAAAGTAGGAGGGCACCACCCACGGGTTTCCAATACACCCATTAATTTAGAAAGGGGATCTCCTCAGCACATTGAATACACATAAGGAGGGAGAGAGCAGAAATGTGCAACAGAGAGGGATACACCCATATTAAATATAAAAGGTCTTTATTACAAATAGGACATTTTAGAACACACAATTAAAAACACTTAAAAGGCAATAGCCACTATAAACATGATTCAGTCCTTAATATGGGACAGAAAAAACCTCTACTTCCCAAAACAATTGTAATAGGGATAGTACACAGTTACCAAAGAACAGGTAAATACCATAAATGATCATATAGGAAGGTTTACAAAGTGCAAACAGATATACAGTTAGGTCCAGAAATATTTGGACAGTGACACAAGTTTTGTTATTTTAGCTGTTTCCAAAAACATGTTCAGAAATACAATTATATATATAATATGGGCTGAAAGTGCACACTCCCAGCTGCAATATGAGAGTTTTCACATCCAAATCGGAGAAAGGGTTTAGGAATCATAGCTCTGTAATGCATAGCCTCCTCTTTTTCAAGGGACCAAAAGTAATTGGACAAGGGACTCTAAGGGCTGCAATTAACTCTGAAGTCATCTCCCTTGTTAACCTGTAATCAATGAAGTAGTTAAAAGGTCTGGGGTTGATTACAGGTGTGTGGTTTTGCATTTGGAAGCTGTTGCTGTGACCAGACAACATGCGGTCTAAGGAACTCTCAATTGAGGTGAAGCAGAACATCCTGAGGCTGAAAAAAAAAGAAAAAATCCATCAGAGAGATAGCAGACACGCTTGGAGTAGCAAAATCAACAGTCGGGTACATTCTGAGAAAAAAGGAATTGACTGGTGAGCTTGGGAACTCAAAAAGGCCTGGGCGTCCACGGATGACAACAGTGGTGGATGATCGCCGCATACTTTCTTTGGTGAAGAAGAACCCGTTCACAACATCAACTGAAGTCCAGAACACTCTCAGTGAAGTAAGTGTATCTGTCTCTAAGTCAACAGTAAAGAGAAGACTCCATGAAAGTAAATACAAAGGGTTCACATCTAGATGCAAACCATTCATCAATTCCAAAAATAAACAGGCCAGAGTTAAATTTGCTGAAAAACACCTCATGAAGCCAGCTCAGTTCTGGAAAAGTATTCTATGGACAGATGAGACCAAGATCAACCTGTACCAGAATGATGGGAAGAAAAAAGTTTGGAGAAGAAAGGGAACGGCACATGATCCAAGGCACACCACATCCTCTGTAAAACATGGTGGAGGCAACGTGATGGCATGGGCATGCATGGCTTTCAATGGCACTGGGTCACTTGTGTTTATTGATGACATAACAGCAGACAAGAGTAGCCGGATGAATTCTGAAGTGTACCGGGATATACTTTCAGCCCAGATTCAGCCAAATGCCGCAAAGTTGATCGGACGGCGCTTCATAGTACAGATGGACAATGACCCCAAGCATACAGCCAAAGCTACCCAGGAGTTCATGAGTGCAAAAAAGTGGAACATTCTGCAATGGCTAAGTCAATCACCAGATCTTAACCCAATTGAGCATGCATTTCACTTGCTCAAATCCAGACTTAAGACGGAAAGACCCACAAACAAGCAAGACCTGAAGGCTGCGGCTGTAAAGGCCTGGAAAAGTATTAAGAAGGAGGAAACCCAGCATTTGGTGATGTCCATGGGTTCCAGACTTAAGGCAGTGATTGCCTCCAAAAGATTCGCAACAAAATATTGAAAATATAAATTTTTTTTTGGGTTTGGTTTATTTGTCCAATTACTTTTCACCTCCTAAAATGTGGAGTGTTTGTAAAGAAATGTGTACAATTCCTACAATTTCTATCAGATATTTTTGTTCAAACCTTCAAATTAAACGGTACAATCTGCACTTGAATTCTGTTGTAGAGGTTTCATTTCAAATCCAATGTGGTGGCATGCAGAGCCTAACTCGCGAAAATTGTGTCACTGTCCAAATATTTCTGGACCTAACTGTACATACAGAGTCATGCAGCAAAAAAACACTTACCATATAGATCAATAGATTGCCAATGGCTACTGCAAACTCTAATACTTAACAAGGATCATCTGTAAAATCCTGCAAGGTATAAACATAAGTATCCCAGATGAGGTAACCTAAGTCTACCAATAATTTCCCCTAAGGGAGATAACCATCACCAGCATATGCTGGATTTACCCAGAAGATGCCATAAATATGGAAAGTAGAGGAGCAGCAATCCCCACGCGTATTGTTGCCTACTGGGGCAACTTCATCAGGGGTGGGTTCCCTATGTCCTAAGAGGACAGGTCTTAAATACCTGTTATACGTATCATCAGCTGTGAAGTGATTTCAAAATCGCGCTCCACATGTCCCCGGGGTCCCGGAAGTGCATGCGCATAATAAAAAGGAGGAAATGGTATATAACAGAGTACCGCGCATGCGCAGGACTCCGAAAATATGGCGGCCGCCATGCAAGGGGACAGGTATCCATAACAGAGGTTATTGTAAGGGGTAAGCGTCAGGGAGGCAATCACCTGCATACATAGAACAATACAGGAGGAGAGTAGCAATGAGTAATGCAGTTACTAGGACAAATGAATGTCAGGGAGGTAATTATCTACATACAAGATAAGATAAGTGAACAATGCGGTTGCTAGAACAAATAGTACTTCATTAACAATTCAAAAACTCTCCACAAGGAGAGGAAACAATGGAGAAAGGGACATAATACATATATCTCACCAGATACCCAAGCAAGTTCACCCAATATAAACCAGAGTGGTCAATTAGATATTATATTAGATCAATAAAGATCAAGCAACCCCATTATGCAAAACCAATCAATATGGAACCCCCCAAACATTACATTAAATCCACAAGGAACAAGCAACCCCATTATACTGTACAAAGCCAATCAATATAGAATTCCCCAAATACCCCCCAACAGAACTAAATGGAGGAGAATTAAAGATCCCTAAACACGTCATTTACGAAGTCCGGGAACACTGCGGGGGCATTACATAGACCGAAAGGTATGACGAGGTATTCATAGTGACCGTCTCTGGTGTTAAAAGCGGTCTTCCATTCGTCACCCTCTCGAATTCGCACTAAGTTATAAGCACCTCGCAGATCCAACTTCGTAAATACCTTAGCTCCACGTAGTCTGTCAAACAGTTCAGAAATTAGGGGCAAGGGGTATCTGTTCTTTACAGTGATGGCGTTAAGACCCCTGTAGTCTATGCAGGGACGCAGATCACCCTCTTTTTTCCGCACAAAGAAAAACCCAGCCCCTGCAGGTGAGACAGACTTGCGGATGAAGCCCCTCTCCAGACTATCCTTTATATAGGCCGACATAGCCTCGGATTCTAGGATAGACAAGTGATAGACCCTGCCCTTTGGTGGAACAGAACCCGGCAAGAGGTCTATAGCACAGTCATAAGGCCTATGAGATGGAAGAGTCTCAGCACCCTGTTTGGAAAACACATCAGCGAAATCCAAATAGGGTGTAGGTAAGGGAGAGAGATCAGTTGATGCAACCGCAACGACCTTAGGTGGTAAGGGAAGACATCAGGACTGACATTTCGAACCCCAACTAATAATGCTGTCGGACTCCCGGTCAATTAGAGGAGCATGAGACCCAGAAGTACGTCGTCTATACCCTCAGGCAAAACAAGAAAAGAAATCTCCTCTATGTGACCCTGAGACAGGGAAAGGCGCAAGGGAACTGTCCTCAATGTAATGGAGTCAGACAACATAGTCCCATTAACAACACGGACAGGAATAGGCGCCTCTAACATGATAGAGGGAATATTGTGTCTCTTTACAAATCCTGAGGACACAAAAATCCACAAAAGCCATAATAGGCTATGTATTCTCAGAGAAGGAGAGCTGACCTGGGACACTACACTTAGAGGGTGCAGAAGACATCTCTAGTAACCTCCCTCTAATGGTTACTAGGCCTGGGAGTTTCCCTGATGGCTAGGACACGTGTTGGCATAGTGCCCAGCCTGATGACATATGTAACAGATAGGAGGACCCGCCTTATGAGGTCGGGAAGTAGTATAGCCCAACTCCATAGGAGTAGGAGATGTCTCGGATACTGAGGAAGATGGAGAAGGAACTACAGCATCTGAGTCAACTCGACGCTTGGGACGTGACAAGGTAACCTCAAGTCTACGTTCCTTATGGCGTACATCGATCCTAGTTGCTACCGTAATTAAGTCCTCCAGAGAAGGAGGAGCTTCCCGAATAGCAAGAGCATCTTTGACATAGCCTGCAAGACCTCTCCAGAAGATAGGTATTAACATCTTCTTAGGCCAGTCTAACTCTGCTACCAAGGTACGAAAAGCAATGGCATAAGAGCTGGTAGATAGCGAACCTTGAGACAGATCTAGCAGTCTCAAAGCCGCATCATGGGTAACCTGTGGTCCCATGAACACCGCTTTAAGAGCATCAAGGAAGTCTTGATGTCTCTGAGTAACCAAATCAGAGCGCTCCCATAAGGGAGTAGCCCACTCTAAGGCGGGCTTTGCACGTTGCGACATCGCAAGCCGATGCTGCGATGTCGCACGCGATAGTCCCCACCCCCGTCGCAGGTACGATATCTTGTGATAGCTGGCGTAGCGAAAATTATCGCTACCCCAGCTTCACATGTACTCACCTGCCCTGCGACCGTCGCTCTGGTCGGCGACCCGCCTCCTTCCTAAGGGAGCGGGTCGTGCGGCATCATAGTGACGTCACACGGCAGGCGGCCAATAGCGGCGGAGGGGCGGAGATGAGCAGGATGTAAACATCCCGCCCACCTCCTTCCTTCCGCATAGCCGCCGGCGGCAGGTAAGCTGATGTTCCTCGCTCCTGCGGCGTTATACACAGCGATGTGTGCAGCCGCAGGAGTGAGGAACTACATCGTACCTGTCGCTGCAGCATAATTATGAAAAAGTTGGAGCCTGCAACGATGATACGATAATGACGCTTTTGCGCTCGTTAATCGTATCATCTAGCATTTACACACTACGATCTCGAAAGTGACGCCGGAAGTGCGTCACTTTCGATTTGACCCCACCGACATCGCATGTGCGATGTTGCAACGTGCAAAGCCGCCCTAAGGCTTTATCCTGAAGCAGGGATATAATAAAGCCTACTTTGGACCTCTGCATAGAGAAGCGAGAGGCATTAACCTCAAGGTGAATCTGACACTGGCTTATAAACCCACGACAAGACCTGGCATCGCCAGAGTATCTGTTGGGTAGAGCAAGTCTTGGGTCATGTGGCGAAGACACCAAAGTTTGAGGTTTATCCTCTACAGTCTTGAGCCTTGCTTAAAGAAGCTGTATATACCGATGTAATTGTTGATACTCTGCCATCTCTGCCAGACCCTTGGCTCAGTCCTAATGTTACGGGGGCTGTTGGATAATAAGGGAATGGAAGCCTATCCGACAGTCAGGGTCCACCGTGCAGAGCTCTGCTGCAGAGTAGGGCAGAGGATAGAGGAAACCTGTAACACCAAAGCGGTACTGACACTGTACTGACAAGTCACAGCGACTACCTCTTAGCATAACATAGGAGTGGAAATGCAAAAGAGTGAGGAATACAACATAAAAGTGCAAAGAAGTCTCACAATCTGTGAGCGTGAAAGCACCTGTCTCAGTTAACAGTCACAGAGACTAGGTGTAGTGTGTGCAATATGGCACCTACCTATGTCCGCTCCACTTGTGGTGCAAGGATACGGACAGCAGCAATGCTGCTAGCTTGAAACTCCTGCCTATGACCGCTCCCCTAGTGTGCTAGGATACAGACTGCTGCAGGAGGCAGCGTAGTGGAGTGTTACCCTAGAAGGCAACGTCCACCTGACCTACCTATGTCCGCTCCACTAAGGTGCGAGGACACGAACAGCAGTACAGCTGAAAAGTACAGGAGTGCCACCCTACCGATAGCGCTCCCCTCAGAGTAGAACCACAAGGCCCAGTCAGACCATGTGCAGCAAGCACCTGCCTATGTCCGCTCCACTAAGGTGCGAGGATACGGACCACAGCATAAGCTGCAAGGTACAAGGGCGTTATCCTACCGATAACGCTCACCTAGATAGACAATAGGTGCCGCAAGGGACATGCACAGAGCGTCTACTCCTGTGCAGGAACCAAGAGGACTGAGCGCCGAGCAGCGTGCGTCAGGGTCTTATATAGACTCTGTGCCTCATCCAAGATGGAGGACACCAGCCAATCTGCTGCGAGAACGTCAGTAATGACGTCACGCTGGCGTATCACAGAGCAAAGCGTCATAAGCACATGACCAGCGGCCAATCGGCTTAGAATGTGACAGAGACATGTGACCTCGTGTCAGCGATGATGTCACCTGCACATGTGCAGTGGCTCCAAGATAGGACTTAGGGCGGCTTTGCACGTTGCGACATTGCACGTGCGATGTCGATGGGGTCAAATCGAAAGTGACGCACAGCCAACGTCGCAGTCGATATCGCAACGTGTAAAACCTTTTTGATACGATGAACGAGCGCAAAAGCGTCATTATCGTATCATCGCTGCAGCCTCCGACATTTTCATAATGCTGATGGTGCGACAGGTACGATGTTGTTCCTCGTTCCTGCGGCAGCACACATCGCTGTGTGTAAAGCCGCAGGAGCGAGGAACTTCACCTTACCTGCCGCCGGCTGCAATGAGAAGGACGGAGGTGGGCGGGATGTTTACATCCTGCTCATCTCCGCCCCTCCGCTTCAATTGGCCGCCTGCCGTGTGACGTCACTGTGACGCCGCACGACCCGCCCCCTAAGGAGGCGGGTCGTCGGCCAGAGGGACGTCGCACGGCAGGTATGTGCGTGTAAAGCTGCCGTAGCGATAATAATCGCTACGGCAGCTTTCACTAGATATCGCACGTGCGACGGGGGCGGGACTATCGCTGCAGCATCGGTAACACATTGTTACCGATATCGCAACGTGCAAAGCCCGCCTTAGTCTCCAGCACTCGCACTTGCTCAGTAGCATGGAATCAGAACATAGCGCCACAGCGCCACACAGAGCTGGGACCAAGAAATAACATAGCCAGACCACAGCAAAGGATAAGGAGACACGCAGATCCCCAGAAACAGGAACCGTAACAAAGGGCCAGCCCTGCTCGCACAACCCACAGGGGCCCCCATGCATCAAGGGCTAACCCCACTCCTCGCGACAACCACAGGGGGACCCATGCGTCAATGGCCACCCCCGCTTCCAGTGCCTCCCACGGGGGGCCCCATGAGTCAAGGACCACCCCCACACCCTGCGCCACCGAGGGGGTCCCTGTGTGTCAAGGGCCACCCCCGCTCTTCCTACGCGAGAGGCCCATGCATCAAGTGCCACCTTCACACCCCCCATGGGAGGTCCCCGTGCGTCAAGGCCACCTCCTCTCCCCACGCCACCCACAGGGGGCCCCGTGCGTCAAGGGCCATGCCTGTGCCATTCATGGGGGGCCTCGTGCATCAAGGGCCATCTCCGCTCCCCGTGCCACCCACAGGGGGCCCCATGCATCAAGGGCCACCCCTGCGCCACCCACGAGGGGCCCCGTGCGTCATCGGTCACCCCACTCCCCGCACCATCCACGGGAGATCCCCATGCGTCAAGGGCCATCCGCACTCGCTCAACCCACGGGGGGCCCGGTGTGTCGGAGGCCACCCCGCACACAAGCTCTGACACTCGGGGCCCCCATGGGTTATTACGCCTTACGGAGCACTTACCATATCAGAGTCCAGGTCATATTTGTCGTTGTTGCATTCTCTTCCATCCCAGCACATTAGCACCTTGTCTTTGTGTTTGTCGTTCATCTTGGAGTTCATGGCAATGGCCGAATCCGTGAACTTATCTGCAACGGACAACAAAGGGAAGAAAGTCAATTTCTTTTTTTTTTAAACATTACATTTTTATTAGAATATAAAATCATATTACAACATATATGTTTGAACAGGATGCGGATGACTAAAACGAGCACCACCATGCTTTAAAGAGCATCGTGCAAACAATTCACTACTTGTGGCTTCTCAAACAATCTAATCCTAGGTAGGAGGCTCTTTGTTCAGAGGCCTTTAGTAGTCTGTGACCGCTGGGCCTGAGCCAAGCACAGACACGCCTCTTCTCCCGCGCCGATAGTCAATCATTTGCAGTCTTTCCGTTACCGGCATTGGTGTCTCTTACCTGCCACCTCGTTGCCTCTCTTGGCTCCGGCTGCCGGCCGGGTGGAGGTTACTTTGGGGCTCCTGGCAAAACTGCTTCCTTGTGTGGAAACAGCTATGACCGTTGCTGTGGTGGCAGGTTTGCAGGTGGCCTGAGACGGTGCCTGCTGCTTCAGCATTGTAGGAAGAATATAATACGAGCTCCATCAGTGACCAGGAGAAAATTAGAGGAGGAGAGCCTGCCAGGAGAACGGAGGCTCGCCTCACACATGCTCCAACCACTGCCTTCACCGAATAGTGCATGGACTCACTGTCTCCTGGCAACAAATAGCAACAGCCCGACTGTGGGATGAAAGTGCCCCTGATGAAACTGCATTCTAGCTGCGATAGCTGTGAGATTTCTCTTGTGGCCCTTCTTTTATTCCCCAAACTGACTCCTGGTGATTCTGCTGCTAGATATTGTGAATATACTGTATGTACAATCTTATCTCTATTGTGATTTACTTTTATTCCTTCACCAAATCTGCATCTGCTGGCATCACAACCACATATAACGCATGTGTCTTTTATGTGATTTTTTTTTTTTTTTTGCCAGAAGATGCAGATTAGGTGTAGGAATATGGTATATATATTTCAGGACCAAATCTGCATCTTTTGCCAAAAAAATGTGGTTTTCTGCCAGGAGATGCAGGTCTGTGAACTCAGTGACCTCACCTGAGGTGAGGTCATTGAGTTTATTGAGGTCCCCTAAGGTCAGGTTACCTGCGGTCACAGGTGGAGAACCATGGGAATCTCCAGCTGTAACTGCAAATAAACTGAGTGACGTCACAGCTTATCCTTGCGGCTCAGTCTCTGTCTGAATGCCACAGCATGTGGACATGTTCTGTGCCCACGCACTGTGCCTTCAGTATGTATGTAGCAGATCAGGAATCGTCGTGGGACCTCGTGTGGATTTGGTAGGAAATGGGTGTTTTTGAAGTTAATAAAGGGGAGAAAGAAGGTGTATTTTTGTGTTTTACTTCAAATAAAGGATTTTTTTCTGCGTTTTGTGTTTTATTTCTTTTTACTTACAGATTAGTAATGGGGGGATCTCATAGCTGTGTGACGTCACCTCCTTGCATCTGCTTGGCCGGCAGCAGCCATTGGTATAGTGCAATAAAAATATAACTCTGGCACACTGGATATGAATATAAGATGTCCAGAATAGTGATGGGCAATCCCCCCGATGGTCGGAATCGGGAGCCTCGCCCGATCGTTTTGTAAAGATTGGCATAGAGATACCGCGAACTTGTGTCCGATGACCGATCTTGGACTTTACAGTTATGGGATGGGGCGGGGGAGCTGTAAAATAATGAATATAGTTAATAATAAACACTGTTATTATACTTACAGGTCCCGCTACGCGTCCTGCAGACTCCCGGCTGGTTCTGCTTCCGCGTCTGATCATTGCTGTGCCACCCAATAACCAGAACTGACTTACAGGACCTTCAATGACGTCATAGCCATGTGACCAGTCTGGTGTGAATGTTGTTCAGACATTGGCTTACAGATTGGTCACATGACTATGACGTTCTCGAAGGTCCTGGAATCAGGAAGGTGGAATCATATCCTCACTCTCAGCCTGCTTCTTGCTCTGTACAGAGCAATGTAGCAGAGCTGACAATGCTTACTCTGCTTCTCTCTCTGTAGAGCTGCTTGTCTTTACAAAGTGATGAAGTAGAGTTGACAATGTTCTCCCTGTGGACTACGTCAGACTAAGGAGGTTTTTTTATAATAAAGATGGAATCTCCAAATGTTTTTTTGTTTCA
>NW_027444495.1:0-21967 GCF_048569485.1 Anomaloglossus baeobatrachus | reverse complement strand
CCCCCCATCGTGCTCCACAGTCACACATCAGACAGTATACATGCACACATCTGATCGCATACACTCACAACCCACTTCTGCCTGTGCCCTCCGTTGTGCGGTCTCGGCAGCTGTGCTGCACGCAGTGCTCCTCTGCCTTCTGCCGACACGCACACACCCGATCGCATACACGCACACACCCGATCGCATACACGCACATACCCGATCGCATACACGCACACACCCGATCGCATACACGCACACACCCGATCGCATACACGCACACACACATTGACGATATTGCACATACGTGCTCACACTCACAACATCTGGAGATACCACATGCTTCTGGCCATGTGATCCTCCGGCAGGTCCTGGAAGGTCACTGCACGCACAGTATCGCCGCCGAGAAGCAAGCGATATCACGGGATGTTGTGAGTGTGTGGATGCGATCTGATGTGTGTGTGAGGTGTGTGTGAGTGTGATCTGATGTGTGTGTGTGTGACTGTTCTTATGTGTGTGCGTGTGTGTGTGTTCCGCCGCTGCAGGACCTTGATGCGCTCACCTGGGAGCCGGTGTACGCTGGTAACCATGCTACACAATATTACTTGATGTGTACCATGGTCACCAGCGTACCCCGCCCCCCGCTCGCTTGGGAGCCCACACCAGCGTACGCCGGCAACCCCAGCAATGCGAGGGTATGTGTCGGCTGGGTTGGCGGCGTACGCTGTTGTGGGCTCCCGGGGGTACAGCACTCACATGGGAGTTGGGGCTCCGTGTCAGTTCGGGGAATGCGTGCGGGGGCGGGGCCAGAGCGAGCGTGCAATGCGTGAGGGGGGCGGGGCGTGGCCGAGTTGCCAATGCGTGCAGGGGGCCGGGGCGAGAGGCCAATCCGTTTGCGGGGCGGAGCCTGGGTGAGCGGCCAATCCGTGCGGGGGGGGCGGAGCCGAGGCGAGGCGAGCGGCCAATGAGACGCTTGTCACGGTAAGAACAGAATTTTGGAGCAAGACAGACAGACAGACAGAATAAGGCAATTATATATATAGATGTATGGGATCCTGTAGGAAATCTCTCAGGTCTTTTTGGCATATAAATACTGTATTTTTATCCAGGTAAAAGCCTAAGTAGTGCTTTAAATGTAAGCTTTTGTTCTATATTTTTTATTTTGCTGTTTATATATTTTTTTCTGCTGCCCTTTGGCAGAAAAAATGTATTTCTTAGTTTACTATAATATAATGATGTTATTATATTATGGTGAACAATGAAGTACATTAAAAGAGCAGCAGAAAAAATACATAAATAGCACAATAAAAGCACAAAGTCCAAAGCTTAGAGCTTATGGACTAAGGAGTACATCGTGAAGATTAACCTGCACAAAAAGGTAACATAAAAAAAGCCATTTGCTGTAGACATGTAGCATTTTTAGAGAGTATATCTTTATGTTCAATTTTTTTTTTTTCTGCACTGTACAGTTCGTTACACTATATTGTGTAGTTAACCAACCACTTGAAAGAAAAGCATATGTTCATTATAGCTCATGAAAGTGTGGCGCCTCTGAGGCTTCGGTCGCCACAGAGGTACTGCACCTCAGCTAGAGGTATGGTATTCCCTCCTGGGTATGGAGGAAGTCACCACCGGTTCACACAAAGCATAACACCCTCACTCAGTAACACCTCATCAGACATGGCAAGGGCGTGATTATACCCGAAGCCAGGTCGGGGGGTGAAGTCTTATGGGTGGGGATAGACATTCAGTCAGTGGTGGAGTGTGGAGGAAAGGAGAGAGAGGAGCAGTGGAGGAGCGAAGACCCGTGGCCTGGAGCTGGTACCACTTAACCCAGGCAGAGATAAAAGGGGTCCTAGTGACCACGGGAGTGCCCAAACCTCCCGTGGCCATTTTCCACATATAATTTACAGGTGGAAGGACTTGGCTGCAACTCGGGGACAGGTCCCTAGGCTAGAGGAGAAGAACCTACGTACTCCACTAGTAAAACCAGTGGATGAGGTGACTGCAAGCCACATCCGAACACAAATTCGCTGGAAGGAGACCCAAAAGGACCAAGGGATAGAGCTTCACGCCACCCAATAGGGTCCATGGGCACTGGCACAGGGTTCAGTGAGCGAGGGCGCAAGGCACGAGGGAGAAGCAAGCGCAGGAAGATGACCCAGGAAGGGACACTTAAGAAAGGTGCACCAGACTTGACATCTGAACTACCCGCAATCGGCTGGAGCCCATCACAGTGAAACCCCAGCACTCCAAAGGCAGTCACTGGCATGTCGTGTTACCTTGGAATCTGCTACAGTGAGTAAAAACCTTGAGACTGCATCCCTGTGTCGATCCGTTATTCTCCTGCACCTCCAACCCAGCAACCCCCGCCATCGCCTATTACTACTACCCCCATCCACCCTGGGGCCCAGCTCTACCTTTGGAAAGCAGCACCATCTAAGCTGCATCACCATCTGCCCCAGAGGTCCCTATCTTGCAGTGGCGGCACCCAGGGCCGTATTTACCATTAGGCACCCGTGGTCCGGTGCCTAGGGCGGAAGATTGTGAGGGGCGGCACCTTCTGGCAGCAAAAAAAAAAAAATTTTTTTTTTTTTTTTTACATTTTTTTTTTTTTGTGGCTGCCGAGCACAGGGAGCTGATTGACCCCGGAACTGCCGGCGCCTGCACTTCCGGGGTCACAGGCGCGCGTCAATCAGCTCCTTCCTCTGTGCTGCGTCCACTGCTGTGTGGACGTCACATGCAGAGCTCACAGCAGGACGCCGCGGATGACGCCGTGATGGAAGCTGGTGTCAGAAGAGGATACTCACGTGAGCCAGGAAGATGGCGGCGGGCACTGGAGCAGATAAGTGGATTCATAAGGAGCGTGGGAGTGTCTCTAATGCAGACCGGAGATCTGCGCATGCGGTGGGGGAGGCAGCAAAGGCTGATACTGGAGGGAGGCAGAGGCTGAGACTGGGGGGAGGCTGGAGGGAGGCAGAGGCTGAGACTGGAGGGAGGCTGGAGGGAGGCAGAGGCTGAGACTGGGGGGAGGCTGGAGTGAGGCAGAGGCTGAGACTCGGGGGAGGCTGGAGGGAGGCAGAGGCTGAGACTGGAGGGAGGCAGAGGCTGAGACTGGAGGGAGGCTGGAGGGAGGCAGAGGCTGAGACTGGAGAGAGGCAGAGGCTGAGACTGGGGGGAGGCTGGAGGGAGGTAGAGGCTGAGACTGGGGGGAGGCTGGAGGGAGGCAGAGGCTGAGACTGGGGGGAGGCTGGAGGGAGGCAGAGGCTGAGACTGGAGGGAGGCAGAGGCTGAGACTGGGGGGAGGCTGGAGGGAGGCAGAGGCTGAGACTGGAGAGAGGCAGAGGCTGTGACTGGGGGGAGGCTGGAGGGAGGCAGAGGCTGAGACTGGAGGGAGGCAGAGGCTGAGACTGTGGGGAGGCTGGAGGGAGGCAGAGGCTGAGACTGGGGGAGGCTGGAGGGAGGCAGAGGCAGAGACTGGGGGGAGGCTGGAGGGAGGCAGAGGCTGAGACTGGGGGGAGGCTGGAGGGAGGCAGAGGCTGAGACTGGGGGGAGGCTGGAGGGAGGCAGAGGCTGAGACTGTGGGGAGGCTGGAGGGAGGCAGAGGCAGAGACTGGGGGGCGGCTGGAGTGAGGCAGAGGCAGAGACTGGGGGGAGGCTGGAGGGTGGCAGAGACTGGGGGGAGGCTGGAGGGAGGCAGAGGCAGAGACTGGGGGAGGCTGGAGGGAGGCAGAGGCAGAGACTGGGGGGAGTCTGGAGGGAGGCAGAGGCTGAGACTTGGGGGAGGCTGGAGGGAGGCAGAGGCTGGGACTGAGGGGAGGCTGGAGGGAGGCTGAGACTGGAGGGAGGCTGGAGGGAGGCTGAGGCTGGGGGGAGGCTGGAGGATGGCTGAGACTGGGGGGAGGCTGGAGGGAGGCAGAAGCTGAGACTGGAGGGAGGCTGAGACTGGGGGGAGGCTGGAGGGAGGCAGAGGCTGAGACGGGGGAGGCTGGAGGGAGGCAGAGGCTGAGACTGGAGGGAGGCAGAGGCTGAGACTGGGGGGAGGCTGGAGGGAGGCAGAGGCTGAGACTGGAGAGAGGCAGAGGCTGAGACTGGGGGGAGGCTGGAGGGAGGCAGAGGCAGAGACTGGGGGGAGGCTGGAGGGAGGCAGAGGCAGAGACTGGCGGGAGGCTGGAGGGAGGCAGAGACTGGGGGGAGGCTGGAGGGAGGCAGAAGCAGAGACTGGGGGAGGCTGGAGGGAAGCAGAGGCAGAGACTGGGGGGAGGCTGGAGGGAGGCAGAGGCAGAGACTGGGGGGAGTCTGGAGGGAGGCAGAGGCTGAGACTTGGGGGATGCTGGAGGGAGGCAGAGGCTGGGACTGAGGGGAGGCTGGAGGGAGGCTGAGACTGGGGTGAGGCTGAAGGGAGGCTGAGACTGGGGTGAGGCTGGAGGGAGGCTGAGACTGGAGGGAGGCTGGAGGGAGGCTGAGACTGGGGGGAGGCTGGAGGGAGGCTGAGACTGGGGGGAGGCTGGAGGGAGGCAGAAGCTGAGACTGGAGGGAGGCTGAGACTGGGGGGAGGCTGGAGGGAGACTGAGGCCGAGACTGGGGGGAGGCTGTAGGGAGGCTGAGGCTGAGACTGGAGGGAGGCTGAGGCTGAGACTTGAGGGAGGCTGAGGCTGAGACTGGAGGGAGGCTGGAGGGAGGTTGAGGCTGGGGGGAGGCAAAGGCTGAGACTGGGGGGGAGAGAGGCTGATGCTGAGGGAAGATAGAGGCTGATGCTGGGGGAGAGAGGCTGATGCTGGGGGAGTGGGAGAGAGGGGCTAATGCTAGAGACAGAGGACAAGGGATGAGGGATAGTGTAGGGGAGTCAATATCAAGAGTGGGGTAGTGTGTGTGGGGGGGGTCTCAGCATAAGCGTTAGTGTGGTGGTCTTAGCATGAGTGGGGCAACATGAAGGTCTCATTATGGAAAAGAGGAAGGCAGCATTAGGAGCTCATGGAGAGGGACAGCATGCATGGGACATTGTGAGAAGGGGGCAGCATGCATGGGACACTGAGGAGGGGGCAGCATGCATGGGACATTGTGAGAAGGGGGCAGCATGCATGGGACACTGAGGAGGGGGCAGCATGCATGGGACATTGTGAGAAGGGAGCAGCATGCATGGGACACTGAGGAGGGGACAGCAAGCATGGGACACTGTGAGGAGGGGGCAGCATGCATGGGACACTGTGAGGAGGGGGCAGCATGCATGGGACACTGTGAGGAGGGGGCAGCATGCATGGGACATTGTGAGGAGGGAGCAGCATGCATGAGACATTGTGAGGAGGGAGCAGCATGCATGGGACATTGTGAGGAGGGAGCAGCATGCATGGGACATTGTGAGGCGGGAACAGCATGCATGAGACATTGTGAGGAGGGAGCGGCATGCATGAGACATTGTGAGGAGGGAGCGGCATGCATGAGACATTGTGAGGAGGGAGCAGCATGCATGAGACATTGTGAGGAGGGAGCATCAAGCATGAGACATTGTGAGGAGGGAGCAGCATGCATGGGACATTGTGAGGAGTGAGCATCAAGCATGAGACATTGTGAGGAGGGAGCAGCATGCATGGGACATTGTGAGGAGGGAGCAGCATGCATGGGACATTGTGAGGAGGGGGCAGCATGCATGGGACATTGTGAGGAGGGAGCAGCATGCATGGGACATTGTGAGGCGGGAGCAGCATACATGAGACATTGTGAGGAGGGAGCAGCATGCATGAGACATTGTGAGGAGGGAGCAGCATGCATGGGACATTGTGAGGAGGGAGCAGCATGCATGGGACATTGTGAGGAGGGGGCAGCATGCATGGGACATTGTGAAGAGGGGGCAGCATGCATGGGACATTGTGAGGAGAGAGCAGCATGCATGGGACATTGTGAGGAGGGGGCAGCATGCATGGGACATTGTGAGGAGGGGGCAGCATGCATGGGACATTGTGAGGAGGGAGCAGCATGCATGGGACATTGTGAAGAGGGGGCAGAATGCATGGGACATTGTGAGGAGAGAGCAGCATGCATGGGACATTGTGAGGAGGGGGCAGCATGCAAGGGACATTGTGAGGAGGGGGCAGCATGCATGGGACATTGTTAGGCGGGAGCAGCATGCATGAGACATTGTGAGGAGGGAGCAGCATGCATGGGACATTGTGACGAGGGAGCAGCATGCATGGGACATTGTGACGAGGGAGCAGCATGCATGGGACATTGAGAGGAGGGAGCAGCATGCATGGGACATTGTGAAGAGGGGGCAGCATGCATGGAACATTGTGAGGAGGGAGCAGCATGCATGGGACATTGTGAGGAGGGGGAAGCATGCATGGGACACTGTGAGGAGGGGGCAGCATGCATGGGACATTGTGAGGAGGGGGCAGCATGCATGGGACATTGTGAGGAGGGGGCAGCATGCATGGGACATTGTGAGGAGGGGGCAGCATGCATGGGACATTGTGAGGAGGGGGCAGCATGCATGGGACATTGTGAGGAGGGGGCAGCATGCATGGGACATTGTGAGGAGGGGGCAGCATGCATGGGACATTGTGAGGAGGGGGCAGCATGCATGGGACTTTGTGAGGAGGGGGCAGCATGCATGGGACATTGTGAGGAGGGGGCAGCATGCATGGGACATTGTGAGGAGGGGGCAGCATGCATGGGACATTGTCCTCACATCATGCTGCTCCCTCCTCACAATGTACAGATCATATTTCATAATCGAGGAAGGTGTGGTGGATATACAGTAGTTTATAAGGGAGGGCAGAGTGGTGTTTTAGTTTATTAGGGCCAGTGTGACAGTCACAGTATATAACTGGGGATGGTGGGAATATTTTATACTCATGCTATGTTTTGATGTGCCTGTGGTGATTCCCATTGGGGGGGGGTTAGTTTCTTATTGATACTTTTTAAAGTGTGCTACAGAGTAGATCTGCCTTAAACAGATGTCGTGTGCGAAAACTCAGTTTTACGTTGTCACTAAGGGGCGCGACCACTTAAAGTGCCTAGGGCAGCACGAAGGCAAAATACAGCCCTGGCGGCACCCCAACTTGCCGCATACCACAGGTGGCGTCACGAATAAACTGTCATCATCCCCTTTCTATTCCTTAAACGACACCGCCGGGGTCATGGAACTGGGCCTCGCCACTGCAGCACGATAGGAGTAGAACCGCTGCCTGGTAACAAGTCACCCCAGGCTTCGGTGCGGGCATGTCAGAAGAAATATTGATGCTTTGATACAAAAATCTGGAGTTTCTGTCTTTTTTACCATACAAAATGGAAAACAAATGGAGTTTTTAGCAGGGGCATAACAAGGAGAGGCTGGCCCCAAAGCAAACTTTTTAACAGGCACCAACTTGAGTATGAACATTACGAGACGAAATGCAGACTATCGTGTACTTGTGGCCTGAGGCTAAAGCTGGGTTCACACATAGCGACAGCGACAATGACATCGCTGTTACGTCACCATTTTCTGTGACGTAACAGCGACCTTATAAGTCGCTGTTATGATCGCTGCTTAGCTGTCAAACACAGCGACGCAGCAGCGATAACGTCGCTACATGTGCAGAGAGCAGGGAGCCGCGTACACTGCTTAGTGCTGGCTCCTTGCTCTCCTAGCTACAGTACACATCGGGTTAATTAACCCGATATGTACTGCAGCTACATGTCACAGTGCAGAGAGCAGGGAGCCGCGCACACTGCTTAGCGGTGGCTCCTTGCTCTCCTAGCTACAGTACACATGGGGTTAATTAACCCGATGTGTACTGCAGCTACATGTCACAGTGCAGAGAGCAGGGAGCCGCGCACACTGCTTAGCGCTGGCTCCTTGCTCTCCTAGCTACAGTACATATAGGGTTAATTACCCGATGCGTACTGCAGCTACATGTGCACAGAGCAGGAGCCGGCACTAGCAGCAAGAGCGGCGGAGGCTGGTAGCGAAGGTAAATATCGGGTAACCAGGGAAAGGTCTTCCCTTGGTTACCCGATATTTACAGTGGTTACAGCTTTCCGCAGCTGCCAGACGCCGGCTCCTGCTCCCTGCTCGCTTCATTTCGTCGCTCTCTCTCTGTCACACACAGCGATGTGTGCTTCACACCGGGAGAGCGACGACCACAAAATGAAGCAGGACATTCAGCAACGAGCAACGACCTCACAGCAGGGGCCAGCTCGTTGCTGGATGTCACACACAGAGACAGCGACGGGACGTTGCTGCAACGTCACAGAAAATGGTGACGTAGCAGCAACGTCGTTGTCGTCGTCGCTGTGTGTGACACCACCTTAAGGATACCTCCAATATTGTGTGCCTTCTAATCCTTCCTATCAGTAATTTAGACCTAACAATGGAAGATACAGTTGATGAATCGGGCAGCAGTGGTGGCAAGGCAACTGTATGACACCCAATGGCTTATCTAAAATATGCCAAAGAGGCTTTCACCATCATACAGTTGGAACAATATCAACAATGCTGCCAGATTTGCCTCATTTAAACCCTTATCAAGAGATCAGATTGATGATAACATTAAAACCCATTTGGGATACTTCTACATTGGATTAATGGGCATAGTCAACAAACGGATAAGTGGCACTCCTGAATGAAAAGGATGAGTGCTCAAGTGAAGGACAAGGTCCAATAAGTACTGTATATAACAAAAAGGTACTTGGCACTTCAGAGCAATAAATCAAACATTTTTTTAATTTTTTTTTATTGTTGCATCTACAAAAACTTATCATGACATTTCGACCAAATGGCCTTCATCAGAAGTATGTGGCAACACAACACAAGATAGATAAGCTCATAGGAGAAAGCAGAATGAGCATAGTGGCACAGTGGCAAAATCTGCATTGTGATAAGAAGTGGACTGGATCTTCTGCGCGGGAAAGCAGATTTCTATGGAGTTTGACCTAGACACTGGCAGTTAAAACAGCACTGCTAGATGGAGAATGGGAGAGAAGGTGTAAAAATAATGTAATGACGTATAGAACAATATTCATAACATTCCAAATACTGATCAATAAATTAAAAATGTAGTTACTTTATAAAACACGTGACATCATCTGCTCTTTCTTCCATGCATTTGTCCTCTCCATCAATGTCAGAAAGGCGGTAAAGATATTTTCCCAGTTTCAAGGCATTGCTTAGCTTTCAAATTGTGGCAAAGCTATAGATGGCAAGTACTGTATATCTGTGTTAAAAAACTGCCAAACTCCGGGTCCTATAAGGTACTACATTGCTGGTCAAAAGTATTGGCACCCCTGCAATTCTGTTAGATAATACTCAGATTCTTCTTGAAAATGATTGCAATCACAAATTCTTTGGTATTATTATCTTCATTTATTTTGCTTGCAATGAAAAAACACAAAAAAGAATGAAACAAAAATAAAATCATTGATCATTTCACACAAAACTCCAAAAATGGGCCAGACAAAAGTATTGGCACCCTTAGCCTAATACTTGGTTGCAGAACCTTTAGCCAAAATAACTGCGAACAACCGCTTCCGGTAACCATCAATGAGTTTCTTACAATGCTCTGCTGGAATTTTAGACCATTCTTCTTTGGCAAACTGATCCAGGTCCCTGAGATTTGAAGGGTGCCTTCTCCAAACTGCCATTTTGAGATCTCTACACAGGTGTTCTATGGGATTCAGGTCTGGACTCATTGCTGGCCACTTTAGTAGTCTCCAGTGCTTTCTCTCAAACCATTTTCTAGTGCTTTTTGAAGTGTGTTTTTGGTCATTGTCCTGCTGGAAGACCCATGACCTCTGAGGGAGACCCAGCTTTCTCACACTGGGCCCTACATTATGCTGCAAAATTTGTTGGTACTCTTCAGACTTCATAATGCCATGCACATGGTCAAGCAGTCCAGAGGCAGCAAAGCAACCCCAAAACATCAGGGAACCTCCGCCATGTTTGACTGTAGGGACCATGTTCTTTTCTTTGAATGCCTCTTTTTTTTCCCTGTAAACTCTATGTTGATGGCTTTTCCCAAAAAGCTCTACTTTTGTCTCATCTGACCAGAGAACATTCTTCCAAAACGTTTTAGGCTTTCTCAGGTAAGTTTTGGCAAACTCCTGCCTGGCTTTTTTATGTCTCGGGGTAAAAAGTGGGGTCTTCCTGGGTATCCTACCAAACAGTCCCTTTTCATTCAGACGCCGACGGATAGTACAGGTTGACACTGTTGTACCCTCAGACTGCAGGGCAGCTTGAACTTGTTTGGATGTTAGTCGAGGTTCTTTATTCCCCATCCGCACAATCTTGCGTTGAAATCTCTCGTCAATTTTTCTTTTCCTTCCACATCTAGGGAGGTTAGCCACAGTGCCATGGGCTTTAAACTTCTTGATGACACTGCGCACCGTAGACACAGGAACTTTCAGGTCTTTGGAGATTGACTTGTAGCCTTGAGATTGCTCATCCTTCCTCACAATTTGGATCCTCAAGTCCTCAGACAGTTCTTTGGTCTTCTCTCTTTTCTCCATGCTCAATGTGGTACACACAAGGACACAGGACAGAGGTTGAGTCAACTTTAATCCATGTCAACTGGCTGCAAGTGTGATTTAGTTATTGCCAACACCTGTTAGGTGCCACAGGTAAGTTACAGGTGCTGTTAATTACACAAATTAGAAAAGCATCACATGATTTTTCAAACAGTGCCAATACTTTTGTCCACCCCTTTTTTATGTTTGGTGTGGAATTATATCCAATTTAGCTTTATGACAATTTTTTTATTTTTTTTCATTGAAGACAAATTAAATGAAGATAATAATACCAAAGAATTTGTGATTGCAATCATTTTCAAGAAGAAATTGAGGCTTATCTGACAGAATTGCAGGGGTGCCAATACTTTTGGCCAGCATTGTATAAGCAATATTCTTCAATACTTCTTTTAGCTTTGGCTGGTTGTCACTATAGCTTTATGGAAAAAGATATCAGGGACCATGGAAGTACAGTTGACACCATGATCTTCAGTCCTTCTACTGTATAATAGACCAGCGGCTTTTCACTATCAGATCTTTTCAATAAATACTTTTACGTGGAATCATAGAATCACCAGCCCAGTTTTTTATTTTTGCAGATAGAGGTTTTGTTATTTCCACGAAAATTATTATCTTCTAATTTTACAGACCACATTGTTAGGAAAATAAGTAACCTTCGTCTGACCAGTGCCTGTCACTCTGTCACGTGTAGGTTTGGAATTCTTCCAAGCAAGTGGAGAGTGCTTCTGAGTTCCTTGCAACCAGATATCAGCACCATGAAAGCATGTGTCATTTTGCACAATTACTGAAGGAACCATGAGGTCAATATGACTAAAAGCTTTCATGAGGTCATGGCCTCCTTAGAGGATAGTGTACAAAGTAAAAGATTGCCAATTCAAACTTAACGACAAAGTGCACAAGAAATTAAATTCCACCCTAAAGGTGGTGTCACACACAGCGACAACGACAACGACGTCGCTGCTATGTCACCATTTTCTGTGACGTTGCAGCGACGTCCCGTTGCTGTCGCTGTGTGTGACATTCAGCAACGAGCTGACCCCTGCTGTGAGGTCGCCGCTCGTTGCTGAATGTCCAGCTTCATTTTTTGGTCGTCGCTCTCCCGCTGTGACGCACAGATCGCTGTGTGTGACAGCGAGGAGAGCGACGAAATGAAGCGAGCAGGGAGCAGGAGCCGGCATCTGGCAGCTGCGGTAAGCTGTAACCAAGGTAAACATCGGGTAACCAAGGTGGTTACCCGATATTTACCTTCGTTACCAGCCTCCGCCGCTCTCACGCTGCCAGTGCCGGCTCCTGCTCTCTGCACATGTAGCTGCAGTACACATCGTGTAATTAACCCGATGTGTACTGTAGCTAGGAGAGCAGGGAGCCAGCGCTCAGTGTGCGCGGCTCCCTGCTCTCTGCACATGTTGCAGCACTGTCGTTATGATCGCTGCTTCGGCTCCTGTTTGACAGCTAAGCAGCGATCATAACAGCGACTTACAAGGTCGCTGCTACGTCACAGAAAATGGTGACGTAACAGCGACGTCGTTGTCGCTGTCGTTTAGTGTGACCCCAGCTTTAGTTTCAGTCTTTGATTCTATTTGATCACCTCTCACTGTTCTGTGTAATGCTGGAATACAACAAACTGCAGAAGAAATAGGGCAAAAGCTCCTCAAGCCCACCTTCTTATCTCAGGGTGGGGACTTGAGTCAGTCACTGACTGTTTCAGCAGCTGTATGCAGGGGCTTGTGGTTTAGCAAAAGTCTTCAAAGTTTTTGTACAATTAATGAAGATAGCTGCGTTTTTGAAATTTTTACAGTATATATATTTATTTTGTTCCCGCTTTAGAGTGGTTGTCCACTACCTGGACAAACCTTTTTAAATTAAATAGTCCCCATTATAAGATAACAATAGCAGATACTCACCTCCAATACTGTCACCGGTTCTCCTGAGGCTTGCATGACATTATGTCACATGAGACATGAGCCGTGTAACCAATCAGTGGCTGCAACTTGCCTGCTGTGAGTTCCCTTTATTTGTCCAAACTGTAGACAAACGAAAGTAGTAACAGAACAGCAGCCTAGTAATAACTTGAGATTGGCAGCAGGGCCCATGTGACATAAAAATGTCATGCAAACCCTAGGAGACACAGTGCTGACATTGCTGGTATGGCACAAGTACCGCAGATTGGTATAGGGTATTTTATTTTATAAATGGGATTCCTTTTTTTAAAAAATGGGGTTGTCAAGGTAGTGTACAACCATTTAAGTACAATATAAAATTGAATATAATTTTATTAAAGTTTGGTATATTTTATACATTCATATCCAACATAAGCAACAAGCCTTCTCCAGAATTTGTAGTTTTTAAATATATGTAATTTGCATTAAGAGGGAAAAAAACTCTTGACAATCATAAATAAAACAATATTAAATAAAAAGAATTTTTACATAAAAAGAGTCAACCATCCTCATCTTTTTTCACAACATTTTTCAGAAACAATCCTTTTCACTGCTCAGATTTTAAACCAATATAAATTTTAAAAAAAATATATAAAAACATTTCTAAATAAATGAGACGAATATGAAACCACTACCTGTTATTTGACCGTAAACCAGGCCTTCACAACATATGGCTCGCAGACTGCATGCGGCCCGCCCAAGGATTTCTTGTGCCCATGGCCATTTGCCTTCCCCTTCTATTCAAATATCTCTCAGCTCAGACACAAATACAATTGAAGAAAATGGCACTACCCAGACAGGGTAGAGGAGTGCTTGTCAGCTCCCCGCTCCGAAGTGCAGTGGCATGATTAGATCAGACTTGATCACCCAGCTACTGTCATCAACATGCCGCAGAGACGTCAATGACACGCTGGGGAACTCTATCATGGAGACAGTCACTGAATAGTTTGTAGATGTAATGTTCCTGCGAGGCAATATTATGAGGCAGTGGGGAAAAATAGTGAGAGCAGCATGATGGGTGGACCATATGGCGAAGTGGGGAATAGTATAAAGAGACGGGGACAATATGGAGAAGTGAGAGAACACAGTATTGAATGGTAGGACAGCACAGTATGGAAAAATAGGGGAGCACAGTATTGAAAGTTGGGATCACAATTTGGAGAGGTGGGAGTATGGCATATAATATGGAGAAGTGGATGGACAGTATACAGAAGTGGGACTGTGTGGGGACTGTATGTAGAAGGAGTGCGAGGTGATCATGGAGACGTGACGGCACAGTATGGAAAGGTAAATCTAATGTTGGTTGGTAACAACTTACAATTGTTAACAAAAGCACTCGCACTTAGGCGGGCTTTGCACACTACGACATCGCAGGTGCGATGTCGTTGGGGAAAAAATCGAAAGTGACGCACATTCGGCGTCGCAGTTGATATCGTAGTGTGCAAATCCTTTTTGATACGATTAACGAGCGCAAAAGCGTCGTTATCGTATCATCGGTGTAGGGTCCGACATTTCCATAATGCCGGTGCAGCGACAGGTACGATGTAGTTCCTCGTTCCTGCGGCAACACACATCGCTGTGTGTGAAGCCGCAGGAACGAGGAACATCTCCTACCTGCGTCCCGGCTGCAATGCGGAAGGAAGGAGGTGGGCGGGATGTTTACATCCTGCTCATCTCCACCCCTCCGCAGCTATTGGCCGCCTGCCATGTGACGTCGCTGTGACGCTGCACGACCCGCCCCCTTAGGAAGGAGGCGGGTCGCCGGCCAGAGCGACGTCGCAGGACAGGTGAGTGCACGTGAAACTGGCGTAGCGATAATGCTCGCTACGCCAGCAATCACAAGATATCGCTACTGCGACGGGGGCGGGGACTATCACGCTCGATATTGCAGCATCGGCTTGCGATGTCGCAGCGTGCAAAGTACCCCTTAGTGTATGATACGCCCGCACTAGGGCTTGGGATTACTCGTTACCGGGCCGGCTCTGTGCCGTTGTTTTAGTAAATGCTATTTACACAGTCTTTTAGGTGCACACTACCTGTTGTAGCGGGCACAAAATCCTGTTCGTGACGCCAAGTTGACAAGCCCGCACCAGGGCCTGGGGGTTACTCATTACTGGGCCGGCTCTGTGCTTCTCGGAGGATGTCACAGTGACAGGGCCCGGTTCCGTGACCCCGGCGGTGTCGTTTTAATAAATGGCTGATGATGGTGGGGGAATATTTACAAGGGAGATGTTGTCGTGACGCCACCTGTGGTATCCGGCAAGATGGGTGCCACCGCTGCTGTTCAGTTCCCCTGGGGTCGGTGGTGATGCAGCAGTGTTGAAATTGCTCTCCACAGGTAGAGCTGGGCCTCAGGGCTGTTGGGAGTAGTAGTCCGTGAGGGCAGGATGTAGGGCCGGAAGTGCAGGGAATAACCGGACGACACAGGGATGCAGTCACAAGGTTTTTGCTCACAGTTAAGAGTTCAGGGTAGCACGTCTAGACAAATGCTACCCTTGGGTGCGGAGTCTTGCTGTGATGGGCTCCAGCTGATTCCGGATAGTTCGGAGGCACAATCTGGTACACCCTTCTGTGTTCCTTTCCTGGTCATCTTCCTGCGCTGACCTCTCCCGCCTGCCCCATGCCTGCACATACAGAACCCCGAGCCGGTGTCCACAGACCCTGTCGGGGGCTTGAAGCTCTATCCCTTGGCCCTATGTGGTCACCTTTTCACTGGTTGTGTGTGGATGTGGCTTCGGCACTTGAAGTAACCTCAGCCTCCGGTTTGCTAGCTGAGCCTTGAATTTTCTCCACTAGTTGAGGGGCTGGTCCCCTTCTGCGGCCAAGTCCCTCCACTCCGGTATGTCGTCTGTGGAACAAGGCCACGGGAGTATGGTATACTTCCCGTGGGAACTAGTGCCCTTTCTGTTGTGTGCCTGGGCCAAGCTGCTGCAGCTCAAGACCACAGGCTTTGACTCCTCCACTGCTCCTTCCCGACTGGCTAACTTTCTACAGTCTGCTCCCACTACTCCACCCCCCAGCAAGCCGCCATAACCCTGGTCTGATGGAGTGTTGCTGATGAGACTGTCTGTGTTTTGTGCATACCAGTTTGTGATCTCCTCCTTACCCGGGAATGGGATACTACACCTCTGGCTGAGGTGCAGTACGTCTGTGGCGACTGAAGCCTCAGGGGCGCCACATATATGTGCATGTTGAGTAGTATGAGTGTATTAATATACTCGGCTACCCTCCAGAATCCAGTGCCGTTCTACTCCGCTTCTCAGTGATGTCACTGCTGTGTAGACTGCTCCGCGTCACTTTGCACTCTGCGTGACACGGAAGTGACTTTTACAATTAAATTCAATGGAGTGTCAGAATCAGGCTCCATAGGCTTTCACAGTAAAATAGACTTCTGTTTCAAGTATAGAGCACAGAGGGAGGTGGATAGTTTCAGTGATGTCAGTGATAAGCAGGGAAAAGTGGTGCTTGACGCAAGAGAGAGTGGATGTAGGTGAGTATATCTATACACTAACGCTACACTACATGCACATATACACATTTAATAAACTTAGGGGGAGTAAATATTGGAAGTTGCAAGCTTTATGCAATGCAAATACAGTCAGGGCCAGAAATATTTGGACAGTGACACAAGTTTTGTTATTTTAGCTGTTTACAAAAACATGTTCAGAAATACAATTATATATATAATATGGGCTGAAAGTGCACACTCCCAGCTGCAATATGAGAGTTTTCACATCCAAATCGGAGAAAGGGTTTAGGAATCATAGCTCTGTAATGCATAGCCTCCTCTTTTTCAAGGGACCAAAAGTAATTGGACAAGGGACTCTAAGGGCTGCAATTAACTCTGAAGGCGTCTACCTCGTTAACCTGTAATCAATGAAGTAGTTAAAAGGTCTGGGGTTGATTACAGGTGTGTGGTTTTGCATTTGGAAGCTGTTGCTGTGACCAGACAACATGCGGTCTAAGGAACTCTCAATTGAGGTGAAGCAGAACATCCTGAGGCTGAAAAAAAAGAAAAAATCCATCAGAGAGATAGCAGACATGCTTGGAGTAGCAAAATCAACAGTCGGGTACATTCTGAGAAAAAAGGAATTGACTGGTGAGCTTGGGAACTCAAAAAGGCCTGGGCGTCCACGGATGACAACAGTGGTGGATGATCGCCGCATACTTTCTTTGGTGAAGAAGAACCCGTTCACAACATCAACTGAAGTCCAGAACACTCTCAGTGAAGTAGGTGTATCTGTCTCTAAGTCAACAGTAAAGAGAAGACTCCATGAAAGTAAATACAAAGGGTTCACATCTAGATGCAAACCATTCATCAATTCCAAAAATAGACAGGCCAGAGTTAAATTTGCTGAAAAACACCTCATGAAGCCAGCTCAGTTCTGGAAAAGTATTCTATGGACAGATGAGACCAAGATCAACCTGTACCAGAATGATGGGAAGAAAAAAGTTTGCAGAAGAAAGGGAACGGCACATGATCCAAGGCACACCACATCCTCTGTAAAACATGGTGGAGGCAACGTGATGGCATGGGCATGCATGGCTTTCAATGGCACTGGGTCACTTGTGTTTATTGATGACATAACAGCAGACAAGAGTAGCCGGATGAATTCTGAAGTGTACCGGGATATACTTTCAACCCAGATTCAGCCAAATGCCGCAAAGTTGATCGGACGGCGCTTCATAGTACAGATGGACAATGACCCCAAGCATACAGCCAAAGCTACCCAGGAGTTCATGAGTGCAAAAAAGTGGAACATTCTGCAATGGCCAAGTCAATCACCAGATCTTAACCCAATTGAGCATGCATTTCACTTGCTCAAATCCAGACTTAAGACGGAAAGACCCACAAACAAGCAAGACCTGAAGGCTGCGGCTGTAAAGGCCTGGCAAAGCATTAAGAAGGAGGAAACCCAGCGTTTGGTGATGTCCATGGGTTCCAGACTTAAGGCAGTGATTGCCTCCAAAGGATTCGCAACAAAATATTGAAAATAAAAATATTTTGTTTGGGTTTGGTTTATTTGTCCAATTACTTTTGACCTCCTAAAATGTGGAGTGTTTGTAAAGAAATGTGTACAATTCCTACAATTTCTATCAGATATTTTTGTTCAAACCTTCAAATTAAACGTTACAATCTGCACTTGAATTCTGTTGTAGAGGTTTCATTTCAAATCCAATGTGGTGGCATGCAGAGCCCAACTCGCGAAAATTATGTCACTGTCCAAATATTTCTGGACCTAACTGTATATAGAGTGCTGAACTGACATTGGAATTGACCGCTGTGCTAAATTTGGTGCAGCTTTCATGCAAAGCTGAGACTACAACTTGCTGCTACGATTAATCTGCTGCCACCATCCCCCATCAATTTGCTGCTACAGTCAGCAGTGCTGAAGTGGGAAAGGTATGTGGCTTCTATAGCGAAAAGTTATAGGGACCTTTTTTGTTTACGTGAAAGCACAGTATGATGAAGTGTGAGTCCGGTGGTTCTGGTGCTGCATTTATATACCGACAGTTGTATTGGTGCTTCGTTCATGTACAGTTAGGTCCAGAAATATTTGGACAGTGACACAATTTTCGCGAGTTGGGCTCTGCATGCCACCACATTGGATTTGAAATGAAACCTCTACAACAGAATTCAAGTGCAGATTGTAACGTTTAATTTGAAGGTTTGAACAAAAATATCTGATAGAAATTGTAGGAATTGTACACATTTCTTTACAAACACTCCACATTTTAGGAAGTCAAAAGTAATTGGACAAATAAACCAAACCCAAACAAAATATTTTTATTTTCAATATTTTGTTGCGAATCCTTTGGAGGCAATCACTGCCTTAAGTCTGGAACCCATGGACATCACCAAAAGCTGGGTTTCCTCCTTCTTAATGCTTTGCCAGGCCTTTACAGCCGCAGCCTTCAGGTCTTGCTTGTTTGTGGGTCTTTCCGTCTTAAGTCTGGATTTGAGCAAGTGAAATGCATGCTCAATTGGGTTAAGATCTAGTGATTGACTTGGCCATTGCAGAATGTTCCACTTTTTTGCACTCATGAACTCCTGGGTAGCTTTGGCTGTATGCTTGGGGTCATTGTCCATCTGTACTATGAAGCGCCGTCCGATCAACTTTCGGCATTTGGCTGAATCTGGGCTGAAAGTATATCCCGGTACACTTCAGAATTCATCCGGCTACTCTTGTCTGCTGTTATGTCATCAATAAACACAAGTGACCCAGTGCCATTGAAAGCCATGCATGCCCATGCCATCACGTTGCCTCCACCATGTTTTACAGAGGATGTTGTGTGCCTTGGATCATGTGCCGTTCCCTTTCTTCTCCAAACTTTTTTCTTCCCATCATTCTGGTACAGGTTGATCTTTGTTTCATCTGTCCATAGAATACTTTTCCAGAACTGAGCTGGCTTCATTAGGTGTTTTTCAGCAAATTTAACTCTGGCCTGTCTATTTTTGGAATTGATGAATGGTTTGCATCTAGATGTGAACCCTTTGTATTTACTTTCATGGAGTCTTCTCTTTACTGTTGACTTAGAGACAGATACACCTACTTCACTGAGAGTGTTCTGGACTTCAGTTGATGTTGTGAACGGGTTCTTCTTCACCAAAGACAGTATGCGGCGATCATCCACCACTGTTGTCATCCGTGGACGCCCAGGCCTTTTTGAGTTCCCAAGCTCACCAGTCAATTCCTTTTTTCTCAGAATGTACCCGACTGTTGATTTTGCTACTCCAAGCATGTCTGCTATCTCTCTGATGGATTTTTCTTTTTTTTCAGCCTCAGGATGTTCTGCTTCACCTCAATTGAGAGTTCCTTAGACCGCATGTTGTCTGGTCACAGCAACAGCTTCCAAATGCAAAACCACACACCTGTAATCAACCCCAGACCTTTTAACTACTTCATTGATTACAGGTTAACGAGGGAGACGCCTTCAGAGTTAATTGCAGCCCTTAGAGTCCCTTGTCCAATTACTTTTGGTCCCTTGAAAAAGAGGAGGCTATGCATTACAGAGCTATGATTCCTAAACCCTTTCTCCGATTTGGATGTGAAAACTCTCATATTGCAGCTGGGAGTGTGCACTTTCAGCCCATATTATATATATAATTGTATTTTTGAACATGTTTTTGTAAACAGCTAAAATAACAAAACTTGTGTCACTGTCCAAATATTTCTGGACCTAACTGTACTGACAGTGATTCTCGTGCTGCATTCATGTACCAACAGTGGTTCTGGTGCTGCATTCATGTGCCAACAGTGGTTTTGGTGCTGCATTCAAGTACCGATGGTGGTTCTGGTGCTACATTCATGTACTGACGGTGGCTCTGGTGTTGCAGTCATGTCCCGGCGTTGTTCTGGTGCTGCATCCATATGCTGTTGGTCGTTCTCATGTTACATTCATGTGTGCTGCCTCAGCAGCGGATCGAACCGCTCAGATATGGGATGGTGTCAGTTCATGGCTCGAGGGTCTCCGGACACCGGGGGCTTAGGGGCCACACTCTAAAGTAAAAGGGGATATTTACAGGGGAGTTGTAGTTTGTGACGCCACTCATGGTGTGCGGTGATTGGGAGTACTACCACTGACGTTGTTAGGAGTACCCGGGGTGATGGATTGGGGCAGCAAGGTGTTATTACCCTCCACAGGTAGGGGTAGGCCCCGGGACTCTGCATGGTGATGCAGGGACACAGTGCAGGGGGTCACTCATGTACTCACGCAGCCAATAAGCAGACACTGACAACCGGGTAAACCAAGTCTCTAAGTACCGCTGCCTCTCTCGGGGAGCTCGTCTGGGTCCCGTCCCCTGCAGTGCTGCATGGTGTACTGTGACCTGCCTTCTGGCACAAACTTGCGATTTTACTGAAGTGGCCGGTAGTTTGGAACTTGCCGGGCACCACTCCTCACTGTTGCTAAGTGTGGGAGCCTGCTCTCAGGGCTCACACTTGGGATCTTGTGGGCTGCATATGTGGAAGACCCTATCCCCCTCGTTGCGCTTGTGCCCCAATTCTGGAGCTAGTGCGAGCAGTCTATAAAGGCGCCGCTCTCCACAGGTTAATTGCCGGGTTGCCTGAAGCTTCTCCCTGACCTAGGGTCCGTGTATCCCGCCGTGCCTTCTGTCCCAGACTGGAGATAGGACCAGGCTGCTGACCGTCGTCTTGACAGGTCCTAGGCTCCTCATCTCAATCCCCTGCGACCGGAGGTCCAACTCCTCTAGGCCCAGACAGCGCCTTCAACCTAGACAGCTACTTTCGGGAGGCACCGCTCCCTGCTTTCTCCACCTACCAACTCCTTCACGTCACTTTTCTTCACTGACACTCTCCTGACCCACCCTTCCTGACCCCTAGGTGGGAGACCCTATTCCGCTCAAGCCGCCCACTGGTGTGTCTAGTGGGTGTGTTGCAGGGCGTTCATAGGATTTGATTTGCTGTTGGAGGCAGCACCGCAAGATGGGAACCCAGAACCATGAGGGATTTGAAAACTGCACTAAGGTAACACAGCGTGCAGTACCCTGTGACGACCTAATAGTCCAGGGGCATCACACATGTACCGATGTTGGTTCCTTTGCTGGATTAATGTACCAACAGATGTTCTAGTGCTATATCCATGTACTGACAGTGGTTCTGGTGTGGCATTAATGTATTGATGGTGGTTCTGTAGTACTGGTGCTTTCATTCATGTACTGACCGTGGTTCTGGTACTGCTTGCATGTACTGACGGTGGTTCTGATGCGGCATTCATGTGCTAACGGTGGTTTTGATGCTGCATTCGGGTACTGACTGTGGTTCTGGTGGTACAATAAGGTACCGACAGTGGTTTTAGCACTACATTCATATACTGTTGATTGTTCTCATGTTGCATTCATGTTCTATGGTGGTTCTCGTGCTGCATTCATCATTCATGTAGCAACATTGGTTCTGGTGCTGCAGTCATGTACTGACAGTACTTCTGGTGCTGCATTCATGTACTGATGGTTCAGGTGCTGCATTCATGTACCGACGGTGGTACTGGTGCTGCATTCAAGTACTGACGACGTTTCTGGAGTTGCATCTATGTACCGACGTTGTTTCTGGTGCTGCATTAATGTACTGATGGTGGTTCTAGTGCTGCATTCATGTACTGATGGTGATTCTGGTGCTGCATTCATGTACCAATGGTGGTTCTGTGGCATTTGTGTTGTATTCATGTACTGATGGTCTTTCTGATGCTACCTTCATGTTCCCACGGTGGTTATGGTGCTGCATTCATATACTGTTGGTTATTTTAGTGCTGTGTTAATGCACCTACAGTGGTTATGGTGCTGCATTCCTGTACTGAGAGTTTTACCTGAGCTGCATTAATGTACCAAGGGTAGCTCTGGTGCTGCATTCAAATACTGTTGATTGTTCTCGTGCTGAATATATGTACTGACTGTTGTTCTTGTGCTGCATTCATGTACCGCTGATGGTTCTGGTGTTGCATTTATGTACTGATTGTGGTTCTGTGGAATCAGTGCCGCATTCATGTACTGACTGTAGTTCTTGTGTTGCATTCATATTCCGACAGTG